>NC_083631.1:6058836-6241336 GCF_963584025.1 Labrus mixtus | reverse complement strand
TATCGCTCCGTTATGCACCTATGCAGTCATTTGTTATTTATGTGGATAAAAACTGCATTAGTCACTGAAATGACGCAAATAGGTCAGAGATTTGAGTAATAAGAAGTGGCGTTTTATTCATTTATTGTCATTTTCTCTTTTATCTTATTTTCTGCTATAGTGATGCATTAGCCCTCAGAGAAGCTATCAATCAGGGGCTAATGGGTTGTAATTGCAGGCAGGCAGCCCCCCCCTCCCACACACTCCTACACACACACTCCTACACACACACACACACACACACACACATGCGGCGAGGCCTCTGGATAGCAGAATAATCACACATACAGGAGAGAATTGCTCTGAGACCCCGGGTGAACTGGGCGTACACATTGAGGTAATTTCTCACTCATTTTCCTATAGAAGCCCATTACACTCATCCTACAGTGATGCCCTGCATTCATCACAGGGTTAATACAGTGAAGGGTTAAGACAAAGAGACAAGAAGGAAGCAGAAAGACAGATTCAGATGTTACTTGGGAGAAGAATTTTGTAGGTTTTTTTGTTTTTTTTGCACTGTATGCAAAAAAAAAAAATAAAGACCTAAAATCTGGGTCTTCCAGAGAAAAATGTTGAAGTGTTTGTTTTCCCTGGACCCAAAAGTGAGCGTCGAAAGAAGAATATTTTAGTTTCCTGCAGCCCATTCCCCAAAGACGACTGTCAGCTCCAGCCTTAGTTTCTCTTTCAAGGAGGCAGCCACCTGACGATGGTGTCTGATGATATCTCCACAGCTGTCCGTGACAGTCAGTTGATCGCTGTCAAACGCCTGAGCCTACACACACACACACACACATAAACGCACACACTGTCAAACAGCCACAAACAAACAGCCGAGGATGATAAGGCTGTGTTAGATTGTTTAGGGTTAAACTCTGAGAAACACAGCGTCTGCTTTGCTGCCTTTTTTTTTCTTCTCCTGGGACGCCTTATATTGTTTGTCAGAAAAGTGGAATGGAAATCCCCCGTGAGGCAAGGATTCACACCTCGGCTTTCTCATCTGTGCAGAGTTAAAAGACAGCTCACACTTAAAAACAACTTCTTATCTTATGCTAGCTGCTCAGGGGAGTGACAGCGCTTTGGATTCAAAGCACCAAAGCTGGTCTGGTGTTATATCCGGTCTGTTGAGTGTGCAGCATGCAACTCACAGTGCATTAAATAATCTGTTCAGAGAAACTCTCTAATTTCATGCATTTTCTTTTTGACAGCAACTGAGAGGCACACATCTAACATCTAGAAAGGCTTGCAAATAAGGCTCTTTGCAAATGAGACATTTGTTTCTACAGGCTCAGGTGACTGCAGATACAGACAGAAAATGTGTTCTAGCAGAGGGGCCGATCCAGGCTTTTTCTTTTTACTTGGGTGGCTCAACTGGGGCACCGACTTATGCAGGGGTGTCATGAAGTTTGTGTGCACATGCACATGAATGAAAAGTGCAAAGTTACAATTTAAAGTACAAACAAAATAAACAGTGAGACACTGACATGTAAAGAAAGCTACTCACAGCCTGTTGTAACACAAGGCCAAATAAAAGATTTGAACATAAACCATGCATCTGAAAGGGCAGATAGCCAATCATGATTTTGAGTTGGCAACCTGGAGTGGCCAAGTGACCCGAAGTGCAATCCAAACATGTGTCATAACTTTTTATTTACAATGTGAAGGCTGCAAGCTTGGATGTGTCGCACTTGTTTTAGAAGCCAATGAGGATTTTGAAAATGGCTTCTTGAAAAAAAGCAGAAGGGGTGATTCTGTCTAAAATGAGCGGCCATTGTTGGGCTGATATGAACAGTTAACAACCTCAGACAAAGGGGGAATGAGAGATTTTAGATCATGTCTTCGCTGAAGCTGAGCAGTTTTCCTTACAACTGGACAAGTCGTCAAAGTGAAATGAGTGTGTGTAAAGACAAGAAGGAATGGAAAAAAGGGGAAGTCAAATAAGTACATTTGGCATCTTTTGCCTTTTAATTCAACTGCCAAACCCAAGAACGAGCATGCCGAAAGGTTCTTTTTTTACAAACTTGATTATGTCACCATTTTTGCTCGTCAGCTACTTTGAGTTAGCTCTATGCTAACTTACTGTATCAGTGGTTTTCTGCTCTCCGTTCCTGGGTCACTTTGATTCTTATATATTAAAATCAGTTGGGAAACAAAGCAAACTGTTTCAGCTGTTGAAAAACGTCTTTGTACACTTTCTAGTATATCTGGTTTACAGAACAGACAGTTATGTTATATAACAGAAGAGCCGTTACTGTTGAGCAGGTTTTGCCTTCATTTAACGAATCACGTCATGCAGAAAGAACATGATCTAGAAGCAGCAGCCGTTTTTAGTGTTGCTGGAAGAACCATCGACCAGAGAGGACGATGCTGAAACTTTATTATTATGGATATTTGTGATACTATCACTACATGCTTTTTTCTTTCAACCTGCTAATTTTATTCATTATCTACAAAAAAGTCTACTAAAAAATGTACCAGCACATTTGTAGTTTTTGGTATATCATGAATGCATTAGATTTGAATTTGTGATTTCTGATGATTAATTAACATTTGATTGATAACATAAAAAGCATCTCTCTTTCTCTTTGTTGTGATACTTGTGTTCCCATAATAAAAGCACACACACACACACACACACACTTGATGCAATATCTTGAGCAGTGTTTAATGATGAAAAGTAACTGAGGTGTAAATCCCAGCAGTGTTTTTTTCTGTTGGTATCAGATCACAATCAGCAGTCATTTATTGTCAGAAAGGCATTTATACATTGGACTCTGTGTTTCGGTGTTCAGAAAAACCATTTCTGGAGATGTTCCTTCAAAGTATGACCGTGTTTTCTGTAATACCAGTGATAGGAATGGGCTCTGTTTTTAGCTGTGATGTGTTCAGTAAATACATCGACTTATCATTGAGCTCTACAGCAACGTCGTACATTCAGTGATTCTGATCAAAACCCCTTCAAATAGGAGAAGTCATCAATTAGGCTCATGACTGTCAGTGTCTGTGCAGAGAGAGAATGTGAGTTCAAAGAGGATTTTAATAAAATTCATGAGTTCCTTTGCACACACACACACACACACACACACACACACACACACACACACACGCACTCACACACACACAGATCCATTACTTCTCCATCGTGCATCCCTGACTTTGCTCATTTTCCTGCCGCCACCCAATCTTCAAAACTCTGCAGGCAGTTTGAGCTAGCAGCTGCACATGATAACTAATAGGGAAAAGGAGCAGTTATGAATGTCATTTGAAGAGACTGCTCACTGAGTGAGAGAGCGAGAGAGAGAGAGAGAGAGAGCGAGAGAGAGCGAGACCACGAGAGAGAGAGAGAGAGAGAGAGAGCGAGACCACGAGAGAGAGAGAGAGAGAGAGAGAGAGGAGCGGGTGGGTGGCAAAGGAAGGCTGATTGAAGGTCTTAATGCTACATTTTAGGACCAATTTGAAGATGTTCCCCCCCCTGGGAGTGTCACTCACAAGCTCTCAGGGAAAAGCCTCAGAGCAGAGACCATCGGTACATCTGGGACTTGCAAATCACAGAGGCAAGATCCCTACACACCGCTGTACGAAGCCTAAATGTTCCCCTCCCTCTCCACATCTCTCACTTTTTTTTTTCCCCCTCTGAAGATTCCCAACAGCCGGATTTTCCTTCTTCTTCTTCCCTCTCCCAGGTTTTGCCCCATGATGATGACGGCCATAATTAAAGAGACCGGTCGGGGGAGCCGGGAGGGTTGGGGGGGGGGGGGGGTCTACGGCTTCTCTCCAACTCATTACCAGATGTTTAGAGGTCACACACTCATGCACACATCCACACGTACACTGAGAAGTTTTGAGTGAGAAAAAAAAGGCAGAAGACAAAAAAAAAAGCAGATACATTCATGTGGACTGATTTCTGAAGTGTTGATAGTGCGTAGTCATTCTGTTTAAAGTGAAGAGACGGAGAAAAAAACAACACCGTGCTGACGATCTGCCACACCCCCTGTCAGACACAGACGAGGAAACTTCAAGTAAGACATCACCACTCTCTCTGTAAAAACCATCAGGGATCTCTTCTCTTGATGGCTCAATGAGTGCTGTACATCACCCAGGACACTCACATTACATCTCACATAGCAACGTGTCAATGGTTAATCCTCCTGCGGCTCGACAGGTAACAAGATCGTCTGACTTTACCAGAAGGAAACACAACGCTTTCTCATGCTTGTCAAGGAAACGACAAAAGAATGGGAACGTCCCTTATCACAATCTGATGAGGAAATGTGCAGGAGCCGTATCATGATGCCGGTTGTTTGTCGTGTAAACACATTCTTCCCTCGAGTGTTTTTGCCACAACACGCGCTGTGCCCCCTTTATACGTCAAGAATCGCTCATGCAAGGATATAGTATTGCTAAATATTTTGCAACTGCTGATATAAATGGAAACATTCATTTGTTTGGGAATGAATTTTGAAGAAAACTTAAAAAGGACTGGTAATTCTTTATAATCCCGTTTGTAGGTGAACCCACAGAGGTTGTGGATTTCATGTTCGGCCATGAGATACGCACACATATATAATCTGATATTCACACAAATATTCCATTGTGAGAACACAGGAACATTTTTTAAATTCTCATGAATGAATCTCCAGTTTGCATTTGACCCCTCAGTCAGAGTCTGCACGTAGTCAGACTGGTTGCCTCCAACCCTGATGTGACCCCCCCTGCCCACAAAGACCCCTGGAAGTTTGCCAAGCCAGCAGCAGACTTGAACCTGAAGGAGCTCCAGACCAGCACAGGGCCTGATGATTGTCCGCTGTGAATGAAGCCGCCGCCTCTTGACTGCCTGTGTGTCCTCAGCGCAGATTCATGTGACACTCAGTGCTGCAAACAAACGTTCTGGTAAGGCAGTGTCTCCACGATGCAACACATGAAAGGATCACGTGAAAAATCCCTTTTTAAGACGGTGAAAACTAGAAGCAGAGACTGTTGAGAGACAGGGCAGCAAACAGTCCAAGAATCCAACAGAAGGATCCAGAACTCTGCTGAGGCTGACATGAGCAAAAGACCAGCCAAGCTCCCTGCAGCCTCCACCTCAGGACTGTTTCCGAAAGGTGAAAACGTCCCGGGTTTTGGAGCCTCTCTTGCCCTCCGACGGAGGCGTGGGGTTCGGTGAGGGCAAGGGCGTGGACGACGGGGAGGGCGAGGAGGGCTGCGGGGTGGAGGTGCCTCCATAGGGGCAGCTCTGTGAGTCTGGGTGCTCGCCGGAACACTCCACTGCGGGGATGTAGCGGCTGTCCCACATCCCCGGGCCGCACAGTTTACAAAGGTCGTGCAGACTGCAGGGGATTCTGGGCAGGAGGCGGAACTGGTAGAGAAGGCTGCGAGCCTGGAGGAGGGAAAAAGATGGACTGAAATATGTAAAAGAGAGAAAAGGAACTGACAAAAGAAGAAAAGTCATGGACTGCAAAACAGTTACTTGCCAAACATGATGAATGAAAAACATTCAAACAAGTCGCCACCCTTGGCTTCATTTTTAAACTAAATAAAAACATGCCAAGGTCAACATAGCAGAGTGTTGCCTAAAGCTCAAAAGCCGGCCTGCTTGCTCTTAAAACATTGTGTGCACAATCGCAGGCAAAAAACAGCAAGAGCTACACCTGCTGAATGCTAACATGAACACACTGCCTGTGGTTGCAGCAGAACAAACAAAGCATACATAAACATGAGGATGTAGGCACAAGCTCAGTAGCAGAGATGCAGATCATAAATCCTTTGCATGGCATCCCATTAAGCATCCCAAGGCCTCTGTGGGCAGGTTACAGTGTACGGGAGCTGCTTTGCTGCAGCAGTACCACTTTAAATTAAATGTAATGCGGCAGTGTGTGTGGAGGAATACTTGTGGGCGTCATCATAAATCAAAGGTTATTTATCATATTTTGAAGATGTGATTTAGGTGTGCGGTGCAGAGGTTCAGAGTTTCTAAATGAGAAGGCCTCAACCTCGCGTAAAGAGCATTTAGTGGGGATACCTTGCGTAGCACCAGCTCTCCGTTCATGTGCATGGAGAGGTTGCTGAAGTGGAGCAGCATTTGGTCGGTGGCGAGCAGCTGCTCTGTCACATCCTCGCCGTAGAGAACAATGATGGCCACGCAGAGGAACAGGTGGAAGTAATCCGTCTATGAAGAGAGGGGAGGAAGTTAAGTCTAACAGGAAGACAAATCAGAATCATACCTAAAGGGAACAACTTGAAGGTTATTTCTAAACAAGACAAAGATCCGACATGGCAAAAAGAGAAATGTACACAGAATTACTAAACGAGAAACAAAGATTAGAGGGTTGAAATCTTCAGGGTGGAGATGGAAAGTAAATTAAAAGATTCATTTTTAAAAATGGCGGTTACATTTTTTTTTCAAGAGGTGCAATTTATCCCACGTGTTTGTGTGCAGTTGGGTGCATATCTAAGTATCCTAACTGAGCATTTATGTCACAGTATCTAAGTATTATATCTGATGCATCACACTCTGAGAAAATTCAGATATCAGTCGGGGTTTTCCTGCTTCTGTTCCATCTGATACGTGACATTTAACCGTCTAAATCGAGGTTTCCCCTCTCACCACCTGCAGCTGAAGATGTTAACATCGAGCAGGCGGTCTGAACAGGTGACATGAAGTGACTCTCTGACTGAGCGAGTAGATATGCAAAGCTCTTTGCCATGCTGTGAGCACGACTCTGAGACCAGGAGTGGAGGTTGTGTCATTTTGAGATAAGGAAGGTTGATTGTATTAGCTCGAAAATTTGGAACTGAAGCTCAAACGTCTGCAGATCGCCTGTTTCAGTGTCCATCTTTAGGACAATGCTTTACCCTGCAGTGTCCATCTTTAGGACAATGCTTTACCCTGCAGTGTCCATCTTTAGGACAATGCTTTACCCTGCAGTGTCCATCTTTAGGACAATGCTTTACCCTGCAGTGTCCATCTTTAGGACAATGCTTTACCCTGCAGTGTCCATCTTTAGGACACTGTTTTAATACCCTGCAGCGTCTCGAAGCTGCAGATTTCCTTTTGAAAATAAAGATCAGTCTTTGATTCCTACATGTATCTTACCCTGCTAACAAATCTCTCCAGTTTAAATTCAACCAAATAAAAAAAAAGGGATTTTTATGAAATATTAAATCTTTCCTGAAAAAGTCTTTAATCCACGATGAATTAAACATTTCACTCATCCAAAACCAAGACGTAATATGACATTTTACAAGTATTTAGGAGGATTACAATTGTCTGTGGTGACAGGGTTTAAGGGAATAACATGGATTTTAGTGCACAGAATTTAAACAGCACATTTCTACTTGCCTCCAGGAAAAGAAGAACAAAACGTGGCGCTACATCGACACGGCGTCAAACGCCTCCGTGCACTCATTTATGCAAAGTTGTTCTTACAAGCCTGCGTATGCAAAAAGGAGCCGCTCAGACTTTGCCCTGACCTGGTAGTGTGCCCAGCAGGCCTCCCACATGCGGAGAGCCTCGGTGTCGGGGAACTCTCGCTTGAAGCAGAGCAGGATCCAGCGGTGGCAGAAGAGCAGCTGGAGGCCGTCCTCCCCCAGCCGGGTCAGGTGCTGGTGGAAGCGGGGCAGCATGAGACGCAGCAGCTCCCGCAGGTACATCTGGGGGTCGGTCAGAGAGGGAACACACTGTTACAAACACAAACAGGCAGTTTCTAATGATGTGCTAGATCAGGGACGGGCAACTTTGGTCACAGCAAGGGCCACATTCATTTCATTCTCACTGCCAGAGGGCCAAATTGTAGTATACAAAAACGATTACAGTCAATAATGTCTCAAATTTAACTCAACATATACCAGTGATCAGATATTATTATGGACATATTCTGGTTTTCATGATTTCATGGCAGATTTTGTCATGTTTTCTTCACGTTTCCAATTAATTGATGTGTTAAAATTGACCTGAGGGCCACGTTTAGGGTTGATGGGGGCCGCCAGTTGCCCACCCCTGTTCTAGATGATGCTTCTTTCTGCTGCTTGTACACATATGTTCACAGGTAGTGCTTAAACTTCAGTGTTTCTTTTACGCATGTCCAAACTGAAAGTGTAACATAATGTTAGAATCATCATGAAGCACAGATTTATTGAGGAAACCACAACAAAGAGAACATGAAGAGTTAAGTTCAGAAAATCAGTTCCCCCTTGCTATCAGTATCAAATCCTCAAATCACTTCAAATATAATACTTCTTCTGGTCTTTTGAGGTTGTGGTGATTTAGCAAAGGTCGCGTTCATTCAGTCTATAGTCGTGAAAACGCACGGAAACTTAAGGAGTATACCTGAGTTTTGTGTCAGTGTGAGGCTACATGCTAAAGCTAAAGACATAGTTCATCTGACTTGTGTCAACTTATGTTTGAAGGCAAATTTGTTCTAAAAAAAACTATTCTAAAAAACAAAGACAGCGAGGATAGTAAAGATGGATTTAAACGCCAGCTGCCATGGAGACAAAGAAGAGGAAATCCAAAGCAGTGTTTTCACACAAAATGTCTAGAAGATTTCAGGCAGGACGCACATGAATTCTTCCTGTCTTCTCTGTTCTTACTTCTCACTTTGGGGGACTTCCCCTGTGTTATGGGTACAACATTTGGGCAATTTGTGTTGAGACATAAATTGCAGCTCACCTCAAACATTTCAGGAGAAAAGCGCTATAGAGATCATAATCAGACATTTACTCTTCTAGTAGGCGGTCATAGTGTTGCATTGGGTTGTTGGTATGAAAGATGATCACAAAATATCTTTTAAAAAGAAGATCACATTCTCAGTTTCAGAAATGGATGGATGAAGGCCTAAACCTGAGCAGGGAAGTCGTGCTGGAGGAGAATTAGGAACTTTCCCAACAATCCTACATGGAGTTTCTTTGTATGCATCTCCACTTCTTTAGTATGGCCTGATATGTGCTTCACACACACACACACACACACACACACACACACACACACACACACACACACACACACACACACACACACACACACACACACATACACATACACACAACCGTCCTACCAGCTGCCTCTCCATGTCTTCATCCCGAGGTGAGCTGATGAAGATGGTGTTCTCCATGAGGCCGACGAAGCACCAGAAGGTGTCGCTTTCGTCCTGGATCTCGGTGAGCAGGGGGGCCACCAGGTCCGACATGCCCTGGCAGTATCCCATGTCCGGGTTGAACACTGCATAGTTGAGCAGAATCCTCCTGTGGAGAGGACAAATGAATGTCCACGATGTTGCGACGTCTCAGCAGAAAACACGATGCATGGAACACTTCGGCAATGTTTAATGTCCATAATGGAGAAAGAGCAAGAGAGCCAAACCTTTGAAAGTGAGGGATTAATCCAACATGTTTTATAAGCATTGCTGGTTATGCCCTGCTTCCGCTGTTGCTATGCCAACTCCTCTCTGGTTACCAGGGAGCTAATTAATAATCTTTCTGATTTTGTATATGGATAATACTTTGAGGAACACTTCCCTGGTGGGCCTCATGCATTAGTAAGAAGAGTGTAAACAATGGAAAAAACCCCGGAGGACATTAGAATTCTTACAAGTGTGATTTATCTTTGAGCCTTACGATTTATCTTTATCCCCTTTATTTTGGGAGATCGCACAGTGGGTAGGGAAGGAAACAGGGTACACAGTGGGGAAGGATCGGAGGCTGCCCACTTAAGGACTATAGCCTCCGTACATGGGCTTGGAATCTAACTGTTAGATCAACCAGAGTGTGATATTGACAGAAACATTTATTTATTTGTCTGAATCCTGTACTGTGGTTTGATGGGCTCTAAAGGATAAAACACTACATGTCAAGGTCAAATAGAAAACAGGGACTGGATGAGGAGATTCCAAAAGATTTGGTATGATATGTGGAACGATAAATCAAACAACATATGACACAAGGGGATATGATTAACATAAAAGGGACACAAGCATTAAATGCTGTACAGAAAAAAATGTGGTTCTCATCCACCCTAAAGCTTTACTGTTACTGTAACCCCCGCCCTTGTTTTGTCCTCCTCCCTGTATCCTTTATTGCATTATGTCTTTAACTTCTGTCATCACATTCTTTTGTTAAGTTTAAGTTTTTCTTATGTTTAAAAAAAACAAACAGAAGTATCTGGTAAAAACTAAGATGACAGAAGGTGTCAGAGGAGGCGGGCTTTGCAGAGGTTTTGTGTTTGAAAGATTAAAAGATAAAAATGATAAGAAGAAGATGCTCAATTTAAATGACGTGCTCGTATTAAATGACCCAGTAAAAGTGATCAGTGTGGTATCAGTTCAACAGATGTGAGATATACGTGCAGCGCTGGTATCGTCCTGTGCCACACGCAGCACACGACATAATACGTAGACAAATACCAGGAGCCTGCATGAGAGTCACTAAACTAATATGCTATTTAAATCCTCCTGCTCCTCGTTTAGAAAGCCATTAGCTCCGAGTATGCATCAAAAGTGCTCAGACGGCTTAGTCAGAGTCAATAAAGCATGAAACTCATTTGCGGCTCCCTCAGGGTTCAGAATATGAAATGAAACGCCCGTGCGTTGAGCTGAGGAGTGGGGGCGATAAGGATGGATTGAGAGAAGGTGACAGACGGAGAGAAGGGCGAGAGAGACAAAGATGAAGATCTGAATAATGAAGAGGTGTAATCCTGACCTCATGATCTCCACATTGGGGTTGTTCTCTCCTCTGAAGAAGAGGTTGCTTCGGTCCGTCCTCACCACGTCTTTATCCACCGTGAACTGCACCTTTCTCCAGAACTCGCTGTGCTCCTCCGGGCTCATGGACAATCTAAAAATCGCAGAAAGTTAGACCCAGCCAGAAAGGAAACCAAATCCAGCCTCGTTAATTATTAAACTAGTTTAAAAAGCTTCCTGGGGGGGTAAAGAAGGACCAAGGCAAAAGAGTTAAAGAAAGTTTTTAGAGCACAAATCTCGAGGGAAATCAAGGGAATTAGGATCCAAAATAAAGCCTTATCAAATCATCTTTACCTCAAATGTTACCCTCGTGCAAAACACTAATGGTAAGCTGCAAATGAACTCAAAATGTGGGGGTGGGCGAGCAGTGGACTGAAGGGGTATTTCACCAGTAAGCGCCCCACTGAGGATAATACCACGACCATAAAACCCCACATCCATCCCCCTACATGTAAGCCACTGTATTAGTGATGTAGTCTGTGTATGGCACTAATGTACTCAAGTCCTAACAAGCAGAGGGGATTTAATTAACACTGTTTGTTTTCCATGCAGGCCCACCAGGAATAATGAGCGCACACCTGATGCAACGCCATGCAACTGTTTGGTTCCTGTGCCAGAAGAGTGTTTGTGCGCTTTGACCCTCCTGAGCCACCTCTCTCTCTCTCTCTCTCTCTCTCTTTCTCTCTCTCTCTCTCTCTCTCTGGGGATGCTACTCAGAATCGTTACATCCTTATGTATGACAGTAGAAATAACTAATTAACCAACTAGATTTTACACATCTAAATCTAAAAGTAACGATCAGTGTATACTCGTCCCTTTTCTTCCACTCATTCTGTTCCCTGTTTAATCTTTCATCAAAGTAATCCAGACGTGTGTCAGTCTGAAGTCTGTTTACTTGTACCTGCAGTGCTTTCACTTGCAGCTGCTTAGCGATCCCAGCTGAGGGAAGGACACATGGTTAGGAGATGAGGGGACGCCACCACAGACGTGTATCCTCGCTCCTAATGATCAACTAGTGGCCCCAGAGGCAGCTCTAGTCAAATGGTCTTTAAAGGAATCCACATCAGAGTCAGAACAAGGACCCTAATTACCCGACTTCCATGAAGCCGCCATGATGTACTCAAAATGTTAATAGGCCATACAGAGGAAACCTGTCCAATTATCAGATTCATTACAGACAGAGCCGCGCGACGTGTGAAAATATGAGCACACTCAACCTTTTGGTTATCGAGACAAATAAAGACTCAGGGATGTGCGAGAGTGTGTGTGTCAATGTGTGTGTTTTTTTCCCTCTCCTTCTGACGAGAGAATATTATCCGATAAGCGCTGACATGTTTTTTCTCTAGAGACCTTTTATTTCACACCCGGCACCTCCCCTTAACACTTCCCTGATTGTGCCTATTGATTGCTCAGCCTGCTATGAGAAGCCGCAGCAGACTCACATATGGTTTAATGTTTGACTGACTGCGTCGATACCGCAGCCGCGTGACAGTTTAGCTGCTGTTTGAGGGTGTCAGGAGTGCTGTCTGTTTTTTTGTTTTTTTACTTCCTTAGAGTTGTTTAAAAATCATTTTGTGGCATTAGCACTGTTCTGCCCTGTTCTCTCACATATACACACACATGTTTCTTGTTGTTGTCTACGCTGCATACCTCCTCTGCTGGATCTCGTGATAGAGGGTGCGTTTCTGCAGTCTCCAGGCCTCCCTCTCCTGAGACGAGGAGTCGTAGCTGTAGTAGTGCAGCAGGAAGGGCCACACCTCGCCGCGGATGGATGGGTCGATACCACCGAAGAAGATGGCCTGGCGGGGAGCGGGAGGAGAGTAAACACAACTGAGCACAAAGGGGCAAACAGAGGGCACACGGTGGCTTCTAATAGATAACAGTGAGAACAGATCAAACTGCATGCACGGCCTGCTGCACAACACAATACAAATATGGGATTACATTGTTCAATATTATAATAACGATTTGATATGTGATAAAAAAAATAAAAAATTCAAATGCACATTAGTTTTTAGTACCTAACAGTTTCTTTAAATATGGCATAAAAATCACTAAGAGTCCCTGGATGTGAGCAGCTGTTGTCTTTTGCTTTTATAGATCAAGTTGAGCAGTGTGTGTGATTCTGTCTCTTTTACAGGTTATACTGTTTTTCCTATTTACTTGTGTTGTATACACATAAAGACTTTCATTCCTGTTAATGTTGTTTGTTCATTTATTTATTTATGTTTGTCTCGTCATTTTGTATTATTATTATTATCTTCTTTAATCTCTTCTCAAATGTACTTTTATTTTTTCACGCTTATCTATTTATTTTTATTTAGTTATTGTATTTTACTTTTTGTGAGTTTTCCACTCTTGCACTTTTATTCTTGTATTTGAACTAAGAGGTCTATTTGTTGGACTGGGAGGGTTGTTTATAGGAAGAAGTGATACTGGGTTTTTGAATGTTTCTGGGGGAAAAAAAGGAAAATGTTGACTGCATCCCAATTGCACTGTATGTCTTGAACTTGCTTAAATAAAAATATGTTGAAAAAAAAAAAATAATCATGAAGAGTCAAAGTGAGAACTGTGGTTTCATAAAGAGTCAGTACAGCCGTTTTCACATGTACACTCCTGAAAATATCTAGATCATCTCAGGAGGGCCGCTCATGTCTCATGTTGGAGCGTGAAGCACCTCTGATAGATTGTTCCTCCTGCTCAACCTCTTCTACTTTCAAAAGACTTGGTCGAAACCTGTCAGATTCTTATGTTCTGTTATTTTTAAAGAGATGTGTCCTGACTGATTATTTGAAAATATTTAAATGAATCCTCGTCTACAAGCGAGTGTGCATGAATTCTTTTTAAAAACAGTTTTACTTCAGTATTGTTAAAGTAATCTGCAGGAGATGTGTAATTTCATGAGTGTTGCAAAATGCTGCAAAACTTAAACAAACACTGCACAATGAGCATGTCCAGCAAAAGCTGCTCTCCAGGGTTCATGCATTTGTGTGTGCTTCACTGCAGGGAACATCTTTGTCATCGTGTGACTGCCACTGAGTCATTTCAGGGAGATTAGAAACCTTCGAATGAGTCAAACACAGATACTCAAGATGACTCAGAGGGGGGAGATGGGCCGAGACCAACCCTGTGATCATGTGCAGGACGATGGCGCTGATTCAAAGTGAAAGTCAAACACTGTGGCATAACTTTCAGAATGACTGTTTAGTTTGTGTGTTTTAGAGATGTGAAGCTTGGCTGTGAGGACAGCAGCAGGTGAGACTGATGGTGTATTATTATCCACACACCTTGCGCAGCTTGTACTCCTCCTCCACCTGGCCGTTGTGGTTGAGGTGACGCAGCCAGGTGGTGACGTCCAGCCGCCGATAAAGCTTCTCCTCCGGGTGCGTCTCAGCGGATGGCAGGGTGGGCCGCTGGATGGAAAACTGCATGCAGGACTTCTCAACTGACACCTGATGACAAAAAAAAAAGAGAGAGAGAGAGAGAGAATTAGAAAAGGAGAAAGGCAGGAAAATAGAAGCAGGAAAAAACCTTCAGCTTTCTGTGCTGTAGCCTGACCTGGTCTTTGAGCTGAGTTTCCCTGCAGCACTTCCACTGTTGAAAGACCTCCGACAGCTTGTCCAGGCCGGCGTGATGGAAGTGGAGGATCTTATATTGGCTCTCTCTGCTGGCTATCACCAGCTGGCCACTGGTGCACGCCTCATCACTGCAAAAGCACATAAAACAAGAAATCTAAATGCATGCATACCTGGCACTCTGCACATAAACCTAATTTAAATATGCACATCCATCCTTTGTGAGCTGCACGTGTGACTCTACCTCCGACTTTACCAGGTCCTTTTCCTGCAAGCCCCTTAGTATATTGTCAATGTGAAGGCACCAGCAGGACATATTCAGGAAGATTCCCCCCCAAATGAGCCGGAGGTAGACTGTAAAGCGCAACAGGGTGATCGCCGTGCATATAAGGAAACTGCTCCATTATGTTTTCTGTCTGTCAGTGTTTTCTTCTCCACTCATTTGTTGATATTATGAATCTGCTGAACTACACATAGCATCGATAGAAAACCCCAAAAAACTGTCTTCATAGCGTCAGACTCTGTTGCGCCGTCCACCACTTTCTTTCTTTTTACATTATGACATCGTGTCTTGTTTCCTGAGAGGGTCTCTTTGCTGTGTGACATGTTTGAACGAGGAACGATTCCAGAGGAAGCCTGCCTTAAATCTTCGATACATTTTCAGGAGTCCCATGTGTGAAAACGGCTGCAGAAACAGACTACACCTCTGGATTTAGGACTTCTACAAGCCAGGAGAGCTGCTGCGTTCTGTTGGAAGTGTAACTATGCTCCATCATTGAGAATATGGATAAAGGAGTTTTCTGACTGTGTTGGTCTGGAAAGACTATCTTACATTTCTGAAGACAAGTGGGAAGACTTTGTTCAGCTCTGGGAAACATCAGACTCAGACGAACATCATAAAAGCTGGGAGTGTAGGCTTCAACTGAAAGGAAATTGTAATGTCTGATAACTATGTAAGTGTGAAACATATAAATGAGAATTCCCATAAGCTCAGATAAAGAATTTAAAGTAATGTGTTAACCCAGGATTGAATAACCAATCTCTTCCTTGTTCCTAAGCACACACATTTTCCACAGATCATCATAAATCAAAACCGATCCCGTCCCGAAACCTGCAACACATCGTGACACATTACACATTAGAGACAGACTCAAGACTCCCGGCTGACCTGAAGAAAAGTCTCAGTGACCTCATGTGACCCAGGTCCACCCTGAAAACCCCACACAGCTGCTCCAGAGCCAACACCTTCTGCTGCTCCTCCCAGCGCACACCCTGCGACTGTCCGCTGCACTCGGAGGGGGCGTGGCTGTCCAGGCTGGAGGCGGAGCTTACAGAGTGGGTCATGGCCTCCTCGCACAGCTCCCTGAAAACAAAAACCAAAAAACAACAAAAAGAAAATTATAAAGGAGTTTCTATGGAGTAAGATTCCCAGAGACATTTTTCAGAGCTTGATTGTGCTTCAGGAAACATCACATTTCCTTTATTTAAATCAACCAATAAGGGACAGGACAGGACGCCGTTATTTTTCTTCTTAATGTGGAAAATGTATAATTAATTTCATGTGGCCATCATGTGTTTTGTCGAGTGACGACTGTGCAGATACACAGGCCTATCCCAAGCTCAGCTCTGCCCTGTTGTTTTGTGTTTCAATAGAAAAGGCTGAGAGTGTGAGAAAAGCATGGAGGCTCTCACACACACACACACACACACACACACACACGGATCTCTATACACACACAAATCACACAGTCCAATTTCCCCTGTCATTCCCCCCTAGGCCGGCATGTTGTTCCCGGCACTGAAACCTGAGCTGAGGGTTCCTCTGCTGCAGGAGGAGACACACTACACATACACAGACGAAGACACACAGACACGTGTGACGGTACAGAAATACAACACACACATGCATCGTGAACAACAGCAAAAACACACAAGTTAATAATATAAGAGTCATCGGCTGCCATGTTTAATGTCTTACCACACACACACACACACACACACACACACACACACACACACACACACACACACACACACACACACACACACACACACACACACACACACACACACACACACACACACACACACACACACACACACACACACACACACACACACACACACACACACACACACACACACACACACACACACACACACACACACACACACACACACACACACACACACACACACACACACACACACACACACACACACACACACACACACACACACACACACACACACACACACACACACACACACACACACACACACACACACACACACACACACACACACACACACACACACACACACACACACACACACACACACACACACCATAGCTAATGACCATAATGCACTGTCAAACACGTCTGGAGACATGCTAATGCGGGGAAACAGGCCTACATTAAAATGCGTTAAACCGGCTGACATTTGAGAAGTACACGACTAAATGAAGTTATTTTTTAAGTAAAAATACTTATTGTGTATTATATGTTAACCAAAACCATTTAAACCAAAGCTAATCATTATTTAAAAAATATATTTCATTATATCTCAAATATTAAAAAGAGCTGTGCGTCCCTCTGGTTTGAACAAACGATTTAATTTAACGGTATCCACTGTAGAAATGACAGCAGTTATTTCACCGGAAAATATATTTCCTATTCAGAAAAATGTTACAAATTAAGAAAAGTGACGTGTTGGTACTGGCCACAGTGGAGGCCAGCCAACTGTAATCTATCACACCCTGCATCAATCATGTATGGCTAATCATTTCCTCGTCAGCAGATGGGAAAATAACAAGGACTGATCAATCCAAGCTGCAGCGTTTCCTCCGCTATCTGTTGATTTACTGCGTGCTGTCTCATGTATCGCGCCACAAAGCAGAGCGGGGGGGAGCTCTGGTTAAGTCATCTGAAATCTGTAGGAGCTCATTTAAAGGACTACTGTACTCGTTTCTCACAACTCCCAACGACTGTCAAGCTATGGGTGTTTACAAGGCCTATGAGAATTTTCACAGAAAAGCGTTTCCTTCATTCTTTGGCACGCTGTACATGCGTGCAACAGCGTTGTTGTGTATTTTTCCGCATAGTGCAAAAACTCTGGGAAACACGGCGAGGAAGCACATGACACTTTACATCGAGGCGTGGATTGTCTGCTGTGCTGAATCCAAGCCGAAACTCAATGATTGGTCTACAACGTCTGCGAGCGTCGAGCAGCCTGGTTCTGCTCAGACACAAAGCCTCCAACTGTACAGAGCTGTGTTATGTAAACAAGCTGTTTTGATGGAGTCAGGCTGCTGCACGTCCCACCAGGCCAGACTGAGATCAAACTGCCCTCAGGCCCTTCATAACACCTCTCCCTACATACACAGGGAGACTTTAGCCCACAGGGAAAGGTGCTGCCAGGTCACCCTGAGAACCAGAACCAAGCACTACAGGCCTCCAGGGACTCCCAGGCCCCTTCAGATAATCCCTGCAGGGAGCTGAGAGATGAAGGCGAGGGGGGCTCTGCAGGCACACACTGGGAAATGGTCAGCACAGTGAGAAAGTAAAAAAAAACATCAACATGGTTAACTAATTTGAAAGTAGTGACACAACATGACATGTAAGTCAGCTACATGTTTTCAGGAGTTTAATCATACAAAGCCCTTTAGATTTTCTATTTGACCTGGATATGCCCTTCACATTTCAGCCTTTTTTTTTTTACCTTCACTATATTCTACAATTCTACAATTCACTTAGCAGACGCTTTTATCCAAAGCGACGTACATCAGAGAGTAAGAACAACACAAGCAAGGATCTAGAAAAAAAGGGAACAATGTCAGTAAGAACAAGCGATCAGCTTTGAGTCCGATTGGACAAACAGGCACAACCTGTGTCAAAATATTACAGGAAAACCAGTCCATGCATTTGTTAACTGAAGGTTGGATTATTCCAGTTCTGCTCTATCAGGCCGCCCTAGTAAGTCTCTAAAGTCTCTTCAGCTGGTCCAAAATGCTGCAGCCATGACTGACAAGAACTAGGAAAATAAATCACATTACTCCATTTCCAGAGTAATCTGACAGTGCTCACAGAGCCGTGTTACTTAACTAGAAGATTACCCTCCCAGAGTGAAGGCCTGCTTGTGGCACCTACAGTCTCTATAAAAGTAATATGGGAGGTAGAGCCTTCAGTTATCAGGCTCCACTCCTTCAGAATCATCTACCAGTGAGGGTCCGGGAGGCAGGCACCACGCTCTACTTTTAAAACTCCACTTATTTATAACAAATAAAGCTCTCGTCTCACATATGCACAAGACCCCTGAAAACGTCCTGGACTTTTCTGGGTGAGCTGCATGTGTGAACACAAACAGCTGAATTTTTATACTGATACCGTTTACTGGAATTTTTCCTGCCAGCCCTCTAGTAAATGTGAGAACTGTGAAAAAGCAGCGGGAAATATTTTTAAAAAATTGTATGAATTTTTCTTTGCTGCTATGTAATTGATGTTGTGAATGGGAAGTGCTGATGTAAAGGTAGAATTGATTGAATTGACTATAGTGTTGAATAGTGGACACTTTTGCCTAGTCTCCCGCTTAGAGGGACATGTGTGAACAACACAACTCAGGCAGATTTCAGGGGGCGGTCTGCGTGACGTTTTCAGGAATGCACGTGTTAAAATGACTAAAGAGAACGGTCTATAGCTGCTCTTTTTTTGAAAAGTGTCTTGAGTGTAATTTTCATCAACCTTCATTTAAGCCGTGAAAATCGTGAAGTTTCCCCTAATTCACAACGTCGGGATACATGAAGTGATTCGATCGGATCGGATTCTCTTCGTTGTCCCACAAGGGGAATTTGTTTTGCAGCAAGACATAAAAACACATCTACATTTGGACATATGCCCGAGAGAACCGAGTGTTAAACTTGAGAGTGTGTTAAAGCCTCACTACATTGGAAACCACTTACCTGAGTTATTATCACTTCAATTCTGCTAATAAAGCCTCAGTGAAGTAGAGCAGGCGGTTTAATAAACTACGGCTCAATTTGAAAGAAACTTGTAAAGAAGCTCAACAGAGATTGCTGTGGATTCCTCTCCCACCGCTCTCCTCCTCCTCCCCCCCTTTTTTCATCCGCTCTCGCTCTCCCATACGCCGTTCTTTTCTCTTTGAATGATTCCAAGTGACATGTTTCCAGTTCCCGGCCCCTTAACAGTGTCAATTAAAGCGAGAGAGAGAGAAAGAGAGATTGAGTGGGTTCCAGGGTTTTGGCTGCTGCTCCGCTCTCTTCAGTCCTCTAATCCGGAGAGCTGACATTCAGCCCAGCACAACAACCCCGGGAGCACTGGGAATCAAAGGGCTTCACACAGACTCTGGTTAGAGGAGGGGAGGGGAGGGGAGGGGGGGGAGATATTTGAGAGGTGGGCAACACCGAAAGAAACAATATTGAGGAAAAACAGAGTGAATGAGAGAGAGGAAAGGATGCAAAGTGGAAAGAATGGACTGATAGTGGAAAGAAGAAGGAGGCTAGGACGTACTCAAGCGCCAGGTTTTTTTTGAGAGAGACTCTAACGGAGAGTTGAAGCACGGAGGAGCCGAGGAAGAAGAAGAGGAGGAGGACAGAGTAAAGGTTAGAAGCTGTGAAGCCGAGAGCGCTGCCAAGTCACACACTGACTGCACTTACAGCAAGCTGGGGTCTGAGAGCGGTTAAAAAAAAAAAAAAAAAAGGCCCCAGAACACACACTGACAGGCTCCTCTCACTCCCTCTGACACACACACTGACACAGAGGCTCGCACATTCTGGGCAACACGTCAGGCCAAATAGCTGCGTGAGGAAACGACCACGAAGGGAATCTTAAAGGCGAAACAGCCCATGAGGTCCGAAAGAGGCATCGCAGTCGCTCGTCCAGATGGCTCGCTTGATTGAAGAAGAAGTCTCTGGAAAGCTGTGGGGTTTTTGGGGTTTGGGGGGATTTTTTTAGGGGGGGGGGGACTTATTTCAGGGCCATCTGTGGGTTTATAAAAACATTTAGATTCAGAGCTGCGTTTTAATCAGCCGACTCATTTTCACGCCTCCTGCTGAAGTCATCTACCTGCTCTCACTCCCCAGGAGACACGCTTCAGCGTTTGTGCAGTGAGCCACCATGAGGCCTCCGAGCGTCCCCCTCTCTCCGACTCCCTCATGCAATCAATTCTTTTCTGTTTGGCTCCACCTTGTGGCGGCTTTTGGTAACTGAAAACAAAAAATTCCCAAATAAACCTAATCTGGGTTCTCATCTTATTCTGGATCTGATTTTTAAAAACAGAAGAAAGCTGATTATTTATATCCCTGTACACATACACAATCATCAAAGTGTCCGGGATGCTGATGTTCAGTGTGCAGTTGTGTTTTGGTTTTTTTGTCTCTTAGATGATCTCTACTGACAAAGGACGTTCAGACACCTGAAGAAGGAGATTTTTACACCGCAGCGCAAAACTTCAAATTCACACAGTGATAGCAGAAGTTGCTACGTCAAGTCTTGCACCAGGACAAATCGGACACTTGGCTCCAGGAATTCCAGATCAAACCCTCGAACTTCCGGTTGAGAGACGACCCACTATACCACTGAGCCACAGCCGCCCATGAGAGTTATTCACAGTAAGGCGTGTAGCTGACCTGATTGCCAGGCGGGTGCAGAATAACGGTTTGTCAAGAGGCTTAAAACCCACCTCAGCTCCAGATCTCAGCCTGCCGTTAGGTGAGCTGAAAGTTAGAGTATTTAGAGTCTATGCACAGACTGAATGAACGATGACAAGGTAAAGAATTTCCACAACACTCGATCAACCCGTGAATAAACGGCTTAACTATCATTATTTTCTCTAAAAATAAATCAGAAGAATTTAATCATCCCCTTTGTTTTTATTGATTATTCTTGAGACTTTTTTGTCTTGTATGAAAAGCTGAGGGGACATTAGAGGAGAAAGAGAGCGGCAGGAGGCTGGACAAATATAAAATCACCTATAAGGATTCTTTTCACAGTGCTCATGGTATCCACACGCTCGCTGTGGAGTCATGAGGAGGTGAATGAAGGAGTCTTTGCTGAAAGAGTGAACTTAACTCTGCTGTGGAAAAACATGGATCACCATAAAAGGTTTTCACTGACCTGCTTTCGCTGTCCAGGAAGACGGAGCCGCTGCTTTCACAGAGGGCCTCGCTGACGGGGGACAGGCAGAAGGGCGAGGAGAAAGTGTCCGAGTCCGACCCCATGGTGCTGTCCCGGCTCACTTCATCCGACAGCTCGTCGCCCTCCTCCGTGGTCGAGGGCAGCGGCTGCTGGTGTGACGAGGGATCGGCTCCCGCCTCCACCACCACCAGGCTGTGGCTCTCCCCAGAGGTGCTACTGGTTATGTTCCTCTCCTCGTCATCTTCTTCCTCCGGGGCTGCAGGGGGCCGCGAGTGAGGCCTGGAGAGGGTCACACTGACATTTAGTTTTTTAAAACATCATCAGAGTTGTGCGAAATGTTGACACAGGGCTGATGATTTTTTCTTACATGAAATAAGAAGTGTTCTCTCAGAGATGTATCAAATGATCATTACAAAACAGCAGACATATACTTGACTAAAATTCTTCATGAAAAATATAACTTGAGATTCACATACCGTCGGCCCCTGCGGCGTGCGTTCCTGCGTACAGGGGAGCTCTCTGGCGTGATGTAGCGCAGCGCCTCCTCATCCTGCTTCTGGATGCGGGAGTTGGGCACCCAGGTCAGAATCAGAGTGGTGCCCAGGCTATCATCTTTCTCCGTGTGCACACACAGGTAGCCTGCAGGGGGCGACAGAAACCCAGTCAGCATAAGTCAGGAGCATTAAGGAGGAAAAAAAAATAATCAGGTAACACGAGAGGAAATGACAAGACTTCTATAAAGAAGCATGCAGCTGCAACCTAAACACAAACATGAAACCAGAGGAGATGTGACAACACCGAGGGGGATCCCGAGAGGTGAGTGATGACCATGCATCAAACTGAAACACAGTAAAAATGAACAATGACAGACAGAGAAGATAAGAGAGAGAGAAACTGAACAGAAAACTGAAATCCTGTTAGTGTTCATACCAGGAAAAGATTAAAATCAGCTCAGCAACGAAGCACTTAAAAACACTCTTTTAAAAGCATAGAAACGTCAGCCTGTTTTAAACCCTATGGTTAGACTTTAAAGGAGCAAGTCTAAGATATCTAATGAACTAGATCATAAAATGATCTTCCTATATGATCAGACATTAAGGAGACATGCTATGTTGAAGTGCTGGCTTCTCTGACAACAATGCAGCAGCCAGTATGTTCTCCTTCTAACTTTAGATTCTGGTCCTGAATGCTCTGGATTTGTTTGGACCGGAGAAGGTAGGCGGTTTTAAGGCACCCCCACACGGCCGTTGGTTTGGTTTGCCAGGCAAGCGTCAAACCAACAGGTGTTCAGATAGAACTGATTCAACCCGAACTAAATAAATATTGGAGATTTTTGAGAAATAGAGAGAGAACTCAGCAGCTGGCTAAACACTGAAGCTTCAGTGTCCCCGACACTGTATGTGTGCTATGTGATTTTTATTCTGCGTTTATTTATATTAGATGTCTTTTGCTATTTTCACAGGTAAAGGACAGGACACAGTGTTTCCCCTAGGTTTACAGCGTTGGGGGGGGGGGTGGGGACAAGCCGACATGGCGACACAAACACTTGAAGGAATCTTGGTGTTCATGTGTTACTTTTAATGACAGCTGCCCTTTTCTATCAGAAAGGTATCATTAAATGACTTCTTTCCCTGATTTCCGACTCTATTCACTATCCTATCCCTACAATAAAGGCACAAAAAGCCCAAAAATAAAGACCTTCAGGGGGGGCCGTTACCAATATAATGGTAGGGGAAACACTGGGACAGGTACATTAGTATGTGTGTGTGTTGCCTATAGAGTGAGCTAATAAAGTATGAAAGAAAGAAGAGCGATACCTGAAGACCAGAGTGAGAAATATACAATATATACATATTACAACCTTTATCAAATATAAAAGAAGACTCAGTATAAAACATTAAAATATATATAATTTATGGGATTATTTCTGTCTCTCATCACATGTACATCCACACTGTCAGCATCCATCCAGCCTTACCCGGGTGGTGTTCCGCCAGGCCGGGCAGGGGCTCTGCAGGGTGCACACAAACGTTATTTTTGGAGAAGATGATTTCGCCATCCAGGCCCGAGCGCAACGACGTGCCCCCCGCACCCGGATTAAAGGTCAGGAGGTCGGAGGCTTTGGAGGAGGCGCGCCGCAGGAGCCGACCCAGAGACATCTCCTCAGGCGCGGGGACTCTGGGCCCATATCCTCTGCAAAGGAGGAGAGGGAGTTTAAAGTCAAGAGGAGGAGGGAGAGGACAGTACGTGATAGAGATGTACGGCAGCAGTAAAAAAAAAAAAAGAGGGGAAAAACAAGGGAGGACATCAGAGACTAAAAGTACTGGAGCGTCATGAGACAAAAAATCTGCAGAGAAAAAAAGTGAAGACAGAATTCACAAAGCGGCTCCTGGGGAAGTGCTGCAACTTTATGATCAGAATGGGTTTTATAACTGAACAACAGCCATCCATCCATAATCTATACCGCTTGTCCCATCCTTTGCTTGAACCAGGAACCTTCAGGCTGTGAGGAAACAGTGCTAACCACTGCAGGATGCTATGTTGTAAAAACGACTTATACACAAACAGGGCTAAATTAGCTAAGAGTTAAGAGGTTCAGCTTTGACCACAGGGGGCGCCATAATCAGCACAAAAGTTTCACACAGCAGCTTTAAGTAGCCTAAATGCAGTTGTGGGAAAAAATCATTTGTGGGGCCCTCCAACCTTCATTCATCACCATAATGTCTGCCAGTGTCCCAACGCTTAATATTATTCCCTCTTTCTTTTTTCTCTCTTGCAGACGGATAGATCCTCTTTATTTACTTTGATGATCCTTATTGACAAACTTTGGTTTTCAAAGGAATAATGCATGTGACGCTTAGCAGGGGATTTGGAGTGAGTGCTGTCAGATGGGGCCCCCTGAGGGAGGTTTCCTGTCATTAGAAAATTTGCCGTTGCTTTGGTTTACCATGTTAGCCCTCAGGGGCCCCCTTACTGGTCTGGGGCCCCAGGCAGTTGCCTGACTTGCCCGTTGACAAGCAGCACCTCTGCCTACATGAGAGCTTCTGTTTGGATTCTGAGTTACATTTTGTCTTGTTCATTCTGAAAAGTCAAAGCAGATGATTTGTTTCTATGAATACATTTCTCATAATTCTTGGATAACTATCTTTTCAGTTCAGAAGAACAGAGCCGTTTATTTCTCAGGTACACTTGTCAATGACAGGTGAATATTTGAAGGACAGTTACACACGTCCTGACACTATAAGAGTGCACACATCCTCCCCTACACCTCACCTATACTGCAGTGTCCTTACTGCAGGATCCCCCCCCCCCCCCCACACTTATTCAGCACTTCCACCTGCACCTGTACTGACACACACTCAGTGGATACTGTACCTCTGTGTGACTAAAGCCTGTCCCACCTTGTGTAAGCAAAGCATGTCAAACAAAGACTTGTGCAAACAGCCTTCACCCACGTCCGTGTGAAACAGCGAGGCACTTATCAGAAGCCAACAGATGTCATAAACATCAGGTTCAGCGTGTCACAGCACCCATCTCTAACTTCTGTAGTCTAACAGCGTCACATCAGAGAGCAAGACTCGTGTGAAGAGCTCAAAGTAGAACAGATCTTCAGATGTTTTTGAGGCTGTGTCCTCTCTGAAGAGGCTCAGAGGGATCCTCCTTTTCAGGATTAAAAAAACCCACTAAAAGCAACAACTCTGCTCCTTTTCAAACTCCTCCCGTAGGATGAATGAATGAATTCTAACCCATCTCATTCAGATATTTCCCTTCTGTTACCTTTACATCGGTTGTCTGTATCTTTTTGCTCACTTTCTGTGTGCAGCATTGTTTTCTTTTAAGCCAAAATCAGACACATCCTCCCCACTCCATCCGAGGAATGTTCCCTCCTTTTTCCTCCGAGGACGTGTTTACCTCTTACTGATAAAGCAGGCACCCCACTTCCTGATGCCCGGCCTCAGACAGGAAGTCGACTGGCATGAAATCCAGAGAAGAAATCTGTACAGAGACTTACTGAAGGCCATCGTTTGGCATGCATTTATAAATGTGGGGGAGTGGGGATGCTTTTATCCATTCACACAGTAGGACCTACACGTCTTTCAAAAGGTGCTGCTGTTTGGGGCACATGTCAGTAATCTTGGTTAATCTGATTAATCGTTTAGTTGACAAACATTCTGAGAGCCAGAAGTGACGCTTGCTGTGTCCAATTAATCGTCAGAATCTCAAATGTTTACAGCTCAAGAAGCAATCTAGCAATTCCACAGAGCAATTAAGAAGCAATACAACGAGGAGTATAATCCTGTTAATGCTCAAACAGAAGGGAGGATATGATATATACAGAGCAGGATCATCTTGTTCTTATGTCAAGTGTACTGTGATTACTCCAGGGGTGGTAAGATTAAATATATGTATTTATATTATATAATAAGGCAATATATATTTCTGGTGCCAAATATTTAAATCTATTTTTTTTTTTAAATATGGTGAGCTAAATAGATTTCTCTGCAAATTTGACTCATCAGGTCACCACTCCATGACTCCACACTGAGTGAGTATCTCCTCTGTAAATGTCTCTTTGAGTCATGACTGTCTACAATGAGTGAGAAGCTCAAGTCCCGCTAGCTGTGTTGTTGTTGGAGCTGTGTTTACATCGTGTTAACGTGCACGGGATGGCCTTGAATATAAAGCTGTTTCAGTCAAGGACTAGAGAGAAGAAGAAAAACCTACTCACTGATTATTTGGATGTCACTTAAGTTTGTTTATATCACGGTCATTCTGTGTGCAATATGAAGCTACGAGCTAACCAAAGTGTGCTAACATTAGCCTGCTAACACAACACTACAGGACACAGGCTAATGCAGCTCGAGCAAAGGACAATTTTGTCAGCTGATTCACTTAATGGTGCTTCATTATGGTGTGTTCTAACTGATAATTCCTTTGAATGAACGCGGTTGGAGATGTGTGGCTGGAGGAGAGCGGAGGCTTCAGAATAGCGGCGGTGTCACCAAACAGCAGTTTGTTTTGGTTTCATGCTGGTGCTCAAGGGGGCGACATCTACTGAATCAAAAAGAAGAAGAAGAGGACAGCAGGATGAAAGAGAGAAATGGAAATATATCCTCCAATATCAATTTAAAACTCTGTATTGACATTTGACTTGTTGTTTTTGTACGATTAAATAAAAGGGGTATCTATCTACATTTCACACAGCGTCAGACTTTTTGGGTTGTTTTTTTTTTTAAACAGAAGGACAAAGAATTAGCTTCCATGCAAACCCTCCTCTACACACACGAGCCACATACAGCCACAACATCAGCTGTCACTGGGCTATTTGCATGCTAACTGCTTCTTATAGAGTTAAACTAATCCACTTGTAAATAAGCTAGAGTGGAACAGCGGGGTGTGTGACTTTGCATTCCTGCACACACTCTGAAAACATGCTACTTCAACATGATGTGCAGATAATGACAGGCTGGGGTCTTCAGCATGACACACATCTGTTTGCAGCAAACTCACAGCAGTAACACACTGACTGACTGCCGTGTGACCATCCCGTGGTTATTTCAGTCTGTGTGTGATTACAGGCTCGGGCTGATAGGAGTCCTTCAGTCTGGCTGTCCTCACACTCCTCTCTCCTGGCTTCATCTTTTATGCTGTCAACACCTCGCCATGCCCGCTCACACACCGCCTCTCCTCTCTGACCTTTCACTGTTTTATCAAATGACTCACATCCTAAACCCAGCCTGGTCTCCCTGCGACCTGCAGATCACACACACAACTGACAAACTTGTCGTGCATTGCACGCCAAAAAAAAAAGGAGATGTATTAGATACCTACATCTTGAAAATTTAGCCCCCAGTATGGAAAAGCTTCAAACTCTCAGAGTCTCAGCTTCTCCCCTCGGGGCGACATCAATTAAGCTGTCACACTGACATTTGAATAGAGAAGCCAATTCTTTCTAAACACCTATAGTCTGCACTGTAAACTGATGTGTCCTTGGGCTGTGAAAAGGAAGCGCGGCTCGAAGAAGCCTGAAAAACAAGGTTCATGTGGAAAACACAAAAGGCTGGTGACGTTATGGGGAAACTTTATGGACAACTCAGAGTCTGTGCAGAAATGTAGGCTAATGCATGGAAAGACACAGATATAAACATATCAAATCTTTTTAGGTCTTACAAAGCTTTAAAAAAAAAAAAAAAAAAATACAGATCCTCAGTAATTTTTTCAACCAAAAGCTGCAGAGAGATAAAGAGAGAGAGAGCAGCGGTGGTTCACTTGAATTCACCGGTTGGAAAATACTGCTGCTTCTCGAGTCTGTTTGGAGTCTAAAAAAGATGCAAGAGTTCAGTTCAGGTCTCTTGCAGCGCTGTGCAAAGATTGCTAATTAAAACAGAGTAAAAAAGTTCTTTGCGTATCTATTTCATGAGACAGGTTTGAAGGAGAGGACGAGTGAGGTGACAAATTGCAAGCAAACTCCTGCACGCTGTATAAACTGCACAATGACATGGGCAACATATCAAAACATTGCATTGTGCAATTTAGTTTAGTTGCAATTTTTCGCAACTGGAAACAAGAAATAACCCAATGCTGGGGAATTGCTGTAGAATTAAAACAGATATCCGTATCATTGATTTTAACAAGTATCATATCGAAATGTTCAATATTCTGGTATCGTAACAACCCTGTCCTCTTCTACAGTGCAGTACAATGTGAACTGAAGGGATTTGTGAAACTCTTCTCTCACAAATTAACGAAGCAGATTTCTTGCAGGTGGTCTCTTCCTGTCCTGGAAAAGCCTCAGTGTAGTAACAGGGCAGCAGCAGAGGCGTGCCATGATGTCGGGGACTCCATCAGCCATCGTTACAGTCAGTCTGACAGGCAGCATCCGCCTGACAGGAGGCGAGCACAGCTGAGAAGATGGGACCAGGCTTTTGCCACCACAGCACAATTTACACACACACACACACACACACACACACACACACACACACACACACACACACCCAGGCCCTGTAGTACTATTCATCTGTGTCATGGTTAGCCCGAGCAGGGACTCTATCTGTACCACCTTGAGCATAAATATTTTAGTTTAGCTTCCAAGACCATGGCCGAAATCCTTCGCTGGTTACATTTCACGGCGTCCACGTTTGCAGGCAACTTTAAAGTTTTCTCCAACAGCAGCGAAAGCTACACATTACAAAGATTTAACCGCTAGAGCAGGATGAATGCACCCTGCTTCTTGATTTCGTGGCATACACCTGTTCAAGCGGGAGAAAATGAATGAATAGCAAGCAGCATGAAGAGGGAGAAAAAAGGGGGCCAAGCGGCTCACCTTCAGTCCCGCAGCAGAAGTCTACTGCAGCCCGTGTAGGACATCCATGTCACCGGGCAGGCGGGCGGGGAACCGAGCAGCGTGCACCGGCGTCGTTTCACCTCCTTTCACCTGGATTTATCCCAGCTGTCAGGGAGCTGTAGTCTTGTTTGTATCCCTGTGTTGATCTCCCGACAGTGACACCACACGTTTGGCTGCTGCTTTCTACAGCTAAAGTACACTTCCAGTTTTAACTTTCAAAGTAAAACTATGTTTCACAAGAATTCGGCTCGGGCGCTTTTAATTTGTACGCCTACTTCCGTTTCCTTCTTAGTTGTGTTGCTAACTTGACGAAACATCTCCGGACCAATCCCCCTAAATTTCGCCGCTTCCGGGTTGTAAAGGCATTTATTTCACACATAAACTGGGATTTTTTTCTGATGGGGCATCAAAGCACGACTGCGCTTTCTATTAAGCATAAATATTTTTCACATTAAGGGAAGTCAGCATTTATTCGAGGCTTCCTTGAGCATCATCCGAGCCTTTTTCATCACAGTGACGTTTTAAAGGTCACAGGCAAAAGCTTGCATGCAGTTGGTTCTCCATCATCAGGACCAGAGCTGGAGTCAGAGCATCACATCACGACGCTGCTGGAGGATTCACCTCTCCTTTACAAACCTGTTTTCATTACGCAATAGATGACTCCTTTCTCCAATAAACCACTAGCTGGTGAATCTGTGATGCCAATTTTTAAATAAAGGTCTTTTTCAATCTTTTTCTTTAAAAGAGGGGATTAAAGGTTAGGAAATACATAATTTGCCACAAGCATTTAAAAAAAAAAAAAAAAATCAGTCATATTTTTAATTATCTGTATGCACCAAGGTTATCATCGTCACGAAAAATTGATGATTAACTAATGCTTTAATGTCAAAAACTAAATGAACTGAATTACAAATAAAAATTAGACTTTTACTTATTGAAGCTGTATTGTGTTAAAAAAAACAACAACAATTAAAATGACATTAATTATAGAGAAAATGTTTTTTTTGGTGGTTTTGTCATTGTGTGGTTGTGTTTTTTACACTTCACCTTCACCTTTGATTTTTACTTGGCACATCCTCATACAGATTTGCATTGAAACATAAAGACTGTTTGTTTAAAAATGTAGCTTTTGGGGGTACTGGTAGCCCAGTGGTTAGTGAGCATGCCCCGGGTACAGAGGCTATATAGTCTTACAAGCAGGTAGCCCAGGTTCAAATCTGGCCTGTGGCTCCTATCATACATGTCATTCCTCAATCTCTCTCTCTCCCTGATTCTGACTCTATCCACTGTCCTATCTCTAAATAAAGGCATAAAAAGCCCAAATAATAAACTAAACTATACTTTTTTTTAGATCTTAGAATAACAAAGTGGGAACCCATTTCAGGATCTCCAGGTGAAGGAGGGGACGTAGGGTAAACATAGGTGTGATAAAAGACTTGGCTATGAAAAAAGCTTTATTAAAAAAATATATTAACATCATTCAACATACTAAAAGTTAAAGTTCTTAAAAATTCATCAAAAAGTCCTCAGATAGTGTGGATTCTGTAGCAGAAAGCTACAAAGGTCGATCAGGATGACGGCTCCCCCATGTTTAATATCATCTAACTTTTTAATAAGCCGCTGTTTCCAAATCATGACCATCCAAAAGCCAGAGAGGCTGAGCAAGAAAAACTGGCACAAATATGCAGCTGTTCTCTGCAGCAGTGAAACCAGCAAAGGCTCACAAAGGGTTTTGGGTAATGAAGTTCAGTGCATCAGAGAGCCCATTGGACTGTGAAGCTTTTTGTCATGGGTAAGGCCAGGCTGCTCACTGTCAGGACCTGTAGGGGGGGCACACAGACACAAGTAGATATTTCAGACATGGCACAAAGACAGTAAACAGTGGATGTGATGAGTAATTGAGCAGAAACATGTAAACATTGAAAATAAACACATGGGTTCTACCAAATACAAAACAAACTAAATTACTGAATGTGTTGAAGGGATTTATAAAAGGTATTATATTCAACATTAATGTGGCAGATATCAAATATATCCTAGCTATTCTATTTATTGAAGGTGTTTTTATGTCAATCAGCTTTTGATGTGCTGATTCAACACACAAACTCATCTGTAGAACGCCTTCATAAGCTCTGAGGTGACATCTTGAGTCTCCTGTATTTTTTAAGTAGGCTATTGCTGCCCCTGATTCTAAGTGTCCTGTATGTGTGTCTTTTGTCCTGTCACTCACCTGCCCAGGGATTAGAGTAGAAAACGAGCCATGATGGCTAATCTGGCACATTACAGAAATGTGAATAAATGCGAGTTGTCCCTGTAACTTTAAACTGTATGAATAAATAAATAAAGTCATACTAGACTCACCTTGGTGTCCGTGCGGTAGGTGAAATCTCTGACTTTGTCCCCGTTGGCTAAAACATAAAGAGGTGGTGAGGGAACCCCGAATACGCGAAGCCCTCCTAATACCAGACCGTCCAGGGCGTCATTCAGCCTGATAGGGTCACTCAACACCTGAGACTGAAGAAGAAATGTAAAGTTTCAACTTACTGGGAAGGATAAAAAATGTTTATACAAATGACACTTAAATCCATTATAAAGACTATCAGGTCAATAAGAAGGGCTGCAGTAAAATGTAAAACATGGCCGCATCAGCTTTTCCAGTTCTGATATCATTTGTCTTCCCCTATCTACAATTAATTTAGCAGACGCTTTTGTATAGAGCGACGTACATCAAGAAATACAACACAGCCTACCTGTCCAGCAGTGAAAATTATGTAACAATAATTCCCCGTTTCGAAGGTGTCAAGACTTTCCCCGTCATCCCAGAACAAATCTCCCCGGGCCCAGCCGCCTGCCGAGAGGGCCGCCGTCAGGAAGAAAGGGTTCCTGCGAGAGGCTGTTGTTGTTAAAGCAGGCTCCTTCATAAGAAGATCAAAGAAGCACGATGAAAAACAAATCAAAACACACTCTTCTCTTCAGTGTTTCAGCTGCTTTTAAACTCTCAGATGTCATCAGCATCATGGATCAACACAACCTGATGCAAACATTTGATCAAAGGCATCCGTGTCAAACAAAATAATCCATAAAAAGCTGCTGCTAACCCGAACCGTATTTATAAACACGACCTCCATGTCACTGTCTCTTTAAATCTGTAATGCTTATCAATGAAAGTAATCTGCAACATTTTAGAATAAAAGTATTTTCTAAGCATGGTAAAGTGTATTTTGCATAATATTTGACCTTCAAACATGCTTTAGCTAACTGAAAGTAGAAATAAGGATCTACGAAAAGTCTGTTGTCTGTTTGCTACTCGTAAAATATTCTATTAAAGATTAATCCAGAACATTTTGTCTCCCCTCTGAACCAAACATGACACAGAAAAAAAAAGGTGGTATCGAGTTTCTGCAGAGGAGAGAAGCTCACCTGCTGAGGGATAATGTGTCCCTCCCTCACATGGACGTTGATGGTGTCCAGGGGAGCTGAGAGGAGCAGGTACTGACCCTTACTGTAGAAAGGCCGACCCTAGAGAGCAAAACCAGACCTCAATGGAACACAGTCCAACTCCTCGGTCATATGTTAGCACAGAAACCTTCAAACATATTGGCCTTCAACAGCAAACAAACAGAAATGGATTGAACAGTTGTGGAGCGACTCACATCGTGCAGGCCGTACCACGTTCCAGGAGGAAGGTAAGCAGCTAGCTCTACTGCCCCTTGTTCTAAAACGGGGCTAATGAGAAGTGAACTCCCCCACAGGAACTGGCGGTCTATAGTCTGACTGTTTGGATCAGAGGGAAACCTGCAACAGGTTGTTACACAAGGAGCAGAGGAAAACAAAGTGTCATGGAAAGTACAGCATGTGGTAGTCATCATTTCCGTTTGGTGGGACAAATCATAGCTTTCAGTCCCGTGACCGGTGCGGAGGCCTGTAGGCCAAAAAGAGCTTAAGAGCTGACATTGATCACACTGTGAGATTCAGCACGGGCTTGTTAATGTACCATCTCTTCAAATCGACACCTGTTTACATCGCCTGACAACCACATAAAAAAAGAGACTTTAGGACAAACTGCAAGTTTATGGTCGGTCAGTAAAGTAGTGTCATGTTCTCTGCGTTGTTCTCTGATGTGCGGATGCTGACCCGAAAGCGCGTCACTTTTTTATTATTAAAAAAAATAATAATTTGAGTCTGTCTTTCTTGTAAAATAAGCACGTCATGACTTCATGATCACGTAAAGCCGTGCAGCTGTTGTATTAGAATGTTATATTCAAGAGGTAACCGTGCTCAGGCCCGGTTCATCCTGGAGCAGTGTGAGTGCAGGCCAGCGGGGAAATGGGGAGGGGGGGGGCAATCATGCTAAAGCACGGTACGGGACAACTTTGCTTATTGTGAGTGCGCCCTTACATGTCACCGTTTATAACAGAGGTTGTTTATCCTCTGCTGGACCTGACCCTTAAAAAAATACATTTAGAGACAGATTTAGAGTATACCCACTTCTTCATGCTACACTACACCACAGGGCAGTCAATACGTGTGCAGCTATGAACAGAGGACAGAGATAAGGAAAGAGGACACGTACTCCATGAAGAGCGGCCGGGCCACCGTCTCTGCAGAAGAGTGAGCGTGATGGAAGAGTGTGTAGAGGAACGGGAGGAGGGAGTAACGTAGGTTCAACGCACCCCGCATGGCTGCCTGGGCCTTCTGCCCAAACACATAAGGCTCCTGAGGCTGAGGGACAAACACACTATGAGAAGGTGTAGAGTTACCTCGATTCATAATACATGAAACAGACGGGCCTCTTTAGAAGCTGTGGATGTAACATCCAGGGGCAAGAACCCTGGAAAAACAAACACACAGTGACTCTGTCTTACGGCATTTGGCTTGTCATTGTGGTTCCTCATAAATGGGTAGAAAGCCCCGAGCTGCATCCATCGCACACACAACTCCTCGCTGGTGTTGCCTTCAAAGCCACAGATGTCCGCCCCCACTAGAGGCACCCCGAACAGGCTGAACTGCAGCACCGCTGAAGGGGGGGGGGGGAAGGTCAGTGTGATCCTTTTATTCCAACACAAATGGACTTGCTAGAAAAAGATTAAATAATCAAAAGGGTTTCAACTTGTTCCTAGTTTGTCTTACATTAATTCCACAACATGTTTCCCACACGCTTGGATGTTGGACATATAAGACTTTGGTCCAAAACTGGATTTACATGAAGAGTTCCAAAAACTTTAAATTTGAAAAACTAGAAAAAACTCAAGCAAAGCATCAATGATTGCATGCAGGAGCGCCGGTAGCCTAGTGGTTAGTGCGTGTGGCCCATGTACAGAGGTTAAAGTCATGGCTGTCTACTGACCAGTCTCTCCAATAAAGGCATGAAAAGCCCCAAAATGAAAATAATAATCAAATGAATTCAAATATCTGTGATCAAATTTAAGAAAAAAAAGACCCTTGTATCATGAATTAGAAACCACATCTCCTCACCAGGGATGGAGTATCGAAGCTGCTCCCAGTCACTCCTGACGTCTCCTGTCCACACTCCAGAGAAGCGTCCGATGCCGGGGAAGGAGGAGCGAGACAGGACGAAGGCTCTTTTCCCTCGAATCTTCATAAGCGCACTGAGGATGGCAGCAAATCACAGGGTTAATACAGTATATTTAATAATTTATAAATAATAACAACATTAAATTGTTATATTCCCTGGGTCACACACACACAGCTCCAGTATTCCCAACACAGGAAGAAATTGACACTGGCAAAAAGTTGATGTTCAACATTTTTAAAGAATGTAACCCGATATAACGAGAGAACAGAATGAATGTGACCTGTGAGTGGCAGAAGCTTCGGTCAGCCCGTACATGTTGTGGAGGTTGTAATGTGTGGACAGCTTCTGCTGGGCTGACATGCAAAGAGTTTTTGAGTTCAGCTGGCCTCCAACCACCCCTGTTGGTACAACAATCAGAGAGACACGGGCTGTAACTTAATGCAACATGAAGGAAATCCTGTACATTATATTCAGAAATGTAAAATCAGAGGCGGGAATTTAGAAAGTGCAATCACTGTTAGTTCTCAGTTTTTAAGGAACCTGTATTTAAATTAAAAAATTTAATCTCGGGGCGCCGCAGGCTGAGTGGTTAGTTTGCACGCCTCATGTACAGAGGCTGTAGTCCTCGAAGTGGACGGCCCGGGTTTGAATCCGACCTGTGGTTACTTTCCCGCATGTCATTCCCCACATTCTCTCTCTTGGATTTCTAACCCGATCCACTGTCCTGTCTCTCCAAAAAAACACAAAAAGGCCAATGATACATCTAAAAATAATAATAACATTTGTACAATGTAGAAAAGTTAGTTTTAAAATTTGGATATATTTTTTGTATCTGTTACAAAGATGCTCATTTTCTATTTTGAGTCTGTGAACGGAGCGACGCCTGCGAGCTCCTTCAGGCAGACAACTAGAGCTGCTCTGATTTCACACTTGACGTGCATCGTCATCCACAATCACCTAACAAACACATCCTCCCAATTAGCGGTCTAATTAAGCTGCAAGATTTCCGGTCTCTCCCTCTGCTCTGTCATTACCAGCTCTGCCTTGCACCAGTTCTGCGCTCTTGCTTTCAGCCCTACCCCAGCATCCACCTGTAGGCTCGCACTAAGAGGGTTTAATATAATATCTCATCAATCATCAAATTTCTGCATGTAAAAAAAAGAAACTGCAGGAAGTATACTCAGGGCTTAAAATCTATTGTGTTTGTACATCTTTTAATTGTTAATGATGTGCAACCCTGATGAGGCAGACTTACTGGGCGTGTAGGGAGGGTTCTCCAGATCATCGTCGGGACAGCCCTCCACTGAGCCCTGTACAAAACTGGACGGTTCATTCATATCCTGGATGCAGCGTTGGAGAAAGAAAACAAAGTCTACATCATTCTTTATTTGACTCCAAGGTGTGAATAAACTAAGCACACAGCTACTTGAAAACCTGACATACCAGATCTCTTATTAATCTTATCTAAATAACCAAGTCTGCTGTGTGTGTTTTCAAATACTCACAATCCACAAACCATCCACGGGAACTTTAGAATGAAAATCCCTGATGCAGTCCTCCCACCAGAGTCTCGTCTCGGGGTTGGTGAAGTCCGGGAACGCTGTTGGGCCCGGCCAGACCTACAAACACAACAAGGGAAAGATGAAACACTCACACTGACATCAGTAAGAAGTTAAATACACAAAAACATCCATACATGGAAAAGTCTAACCTTCCCTATGAGGATGTGTCCTGTAGCATTTTTAATGAAGACGTCACGTTTCACTCCATCCTCAAAAGGTGGGTATGTTCCTGGGGGGCTCGTGCTGCTGATGCCCGGATCCTTGTGCAAAAACCAAAACAGGAAACAAGCCTCAGTCACAAGTTACAACCGTTTTACTGCCATCTACTGGACAAACACTGGTAATGTCTTCTTTTGCTCCTTCAGAGTATAAAGCTTTCCCATAACAAATGTAACCATAAATTGTTATTTTGTGTATTTACTTAAATAAAAATCAGTTTGTTGGCTGGTTTAGACTTCAATGTCTCACCAGGATGAGGATGTACTTCATGCCTCTCTTGTGAAACTCCTGCACCATCTCTGGGAGGTCTGCAAATCGCCAGCGGTCAAAAGTGAAGACCCTACGCTTCTCTGCGTAGTCCAGATCATTCCACTGAACATCCTGTAGGTGGAGAGTGAGAAATATAATCTCAGAAAGAGAAGAATGATTTCATGCGGAGTAGATTACGATGTCTGCTTGTCTCGTTTCTTTTGGTACTCGTGTTTTCACCTCTGTCTTTGTTGCTGTTAATGAGCCAGAACATGGAGTCAACATTTATTTTGATTAAAAATAAAATCGTTTACAAGATTTTTTGAAACAAACAAAAAGGATTTCTTTTGTCATTTTTAGGCCAAGATCTCTGGGCCAGATTAACCCTTCGACTGCCATTCTAACTCAAACTTGCAGTTTACGATGCCAGAAAATATTCAGTCTAATCTTCAAATATCTGTAAAAGTCAAGGATATTTTAACGCGTTGATTTGATTCCGAACTTCATCTATAGAGCTTTATCTGATAGAGCTTTGTGAGTTGTTTGTTTACCATGGGAAACTTGGCATCATGCATCCGTTGTGCCACATGCCGGGTTGTATTAGCGGTCGTGTAGCCCCAACGACACAAGTGAAATCCTAGTGACCAGTATGGAGGCATCATGGGATAACCTGCAGACAGATAATCCAAAACATTTAACATCCACATATTTCTTATTCTGGGGTGAATGTTGCTCTTACTACCTGCAGATGTGAAGCAGAATGATAACCATTAAAATACATACCAATGACCTGCAGGTATTGTCGTACAACACTTTGAGGGTCAGGTCCCAAGAAAATCAACATGTCCAGAATTCCACCGATAGACACCCAGGTGAGAGCGGGGGTCGGCTGCAACATCACCTCTGAAAAGACAGATTTTATTCTATCTTAATCTAAGTGTTTGGAGTGTGAAGATGAACTAAACTGTGTGTGTCTTATGTGATAGCTTCGTACCGATTGCATTGCTGTTGAGAAGGAAAACTCCGTGTGCCAAGCCGTCCTCCTCCTGTACCACGTAGAACGGGTGAGAGCCATAGAGGTTAGCGTCAGCCTGTGGATAAAGACACACGTTGATGTTGACACACTTTAAACTGGGAAGAGGATCAAAATGATAAAAGCTGCTGTTCAGGGACGGCATGATTTAAAATGTTGAAGTTGTTTTGGTCTGTGGGCCTTTTTAATCAAAGCAATAACTGCTTGTTACCCCTCCTCTTTGCACTGTTAGCATTTTAACTAAACAATATATCCTTTCCTTCTTTAATTGTATTTTAACGTTTTGAACCCCAAAGGCGTAGGTAAGAAAATATAAAAAAAACTGTTGGCAAATCCATACCCACAGTTTATAAATCCATACCCACAGTTTATAAATCCATACCCATGGTTTGCAAATTCCTAGAGTGTGTGCAAAGGTTTATAATCCATGCTCACAAATTTGCCATCAATGCACAAATTTGCAATGCAAAGCAATGCAAATTTGTGCTCACCATTTATGGAATTGTTTGCAAAATTGTGGGCCCGGTTTACAAATCCATGGGCACAAATCTTAAATCAGTGAGCACAAATTTGGAAACTGTGCGCATGAATTTTTAAACCATGGGTACAACTTGCTTCTCTGTTTTTTTACTCAAAGGCCCAACTAGGAGAGTTAGAAATTAAGAAATAGCTATATTTACAGTTTTGCAAACAGCTTTTTATTTTTCATACCTGCGCCTTCATGGGCTCGGTAGAGACCAGACATGTTTTTAGAAAAATAAGGGCTTGAGTACTACAATAGACTCACATGAGGTGCCATGTCTCGGTTCCAGAGAGTCAGAGAAGTCCAGTTAAGATCCAGGACGAGGGGGGTGTAATGCTCCCCGAGGCCAGACACAAGGGAGGAGGCCAGTGCTGTGGACAGCTGCAGGTACTGGTCCGCAAACAGCAGTGGAGCGACTGTGGTGTTCATTCTGTTCATGATGAGTAAGAAGGAGACAGTCACCATGCCACAGACCATTTCAGCATGAAGTTCAGGAACCATACGATAACATAAGATGTCTGAGACTTTAAAAGTCATTTGACTGTATTAGGTGAACCTTCACAATCTACTGTGTAGGTTCTGTTACATCTTCTTCTTGTTCAAACTTTCTGGAGAATGAATATTGTGTTTTCTACTTGGATTGTACCGAGCAGTGTTTGACTGGATTGCATTATATTGAAAATAATTTCTTATATTCTTTTCCCGTCATGTTTGTCATTTGGATTGACAACAAAAACTTTGACTTTATGCAGCCGAGTTCAAAAACACTTCGATGCAAGTACAGTGGCTGCCTTACTCTGAGGTGCATAAGTGTTAATGTGTAACTGTGTAAAAAATGCATCATACAGATTTTAGCACCTCTTGTTTTGTCTTAATTTCTATATATTTTGTGAATGAAGTATTTAAAGAAACCACTATATTATCTCCATGACAGTAGGAATAAGCTCAGAGAACTACTCACATCACTCTTCCGTTGGATTTCCGTCGCACTATGAAGCCGAATGGCTCAGACTGATATTCAGCAGTGTAGAGGGCATCCTGTGTATCAGATCTGTTGTGAGGAACATCGACTGGAAGCTGAACTTCATATCGCTGAGATGATGGGTCCTTTAACTTGGGAAAAAATCCCCCCACCCAAAAAAAAAGATTAGCAGCACTTCCTTTTAAATGATGTGCATAGAATTAGAGCTGAATCACTTTATGAAAGAAGCACTCAATTCATTGAAAGAAATTTAAACGGCCTATATTTTGATTATCACTGAATAGTTTTGGCGAAAATTGACAGCAAATGGCTACTTCCAGCTTTTAAAGTTAAAGGATTTGCTGATTTTTGTAGTTTAAGCTGACATTGGTAGTATCTAAAAGTACTAAAACTGCATCTATTTAATAGAGTTGCATAGGACGGGAAATCATCCTTTAAAAAATTGCAGAATTTTTTGAAGGGGTTTCACCTGCAAGAAATGAGTGCCTATAGGACTTCTATTTTTGTCACCCTGATATCAAAGCAGGTATCTTCACTCTTGTATCGACATTGTTTGATTTATTATGATATCAAAGTTTAAAATTCTGGCATCAGAATATTGTTTACTCACAGTGAGGCGTAAGCAGCCTGCAGCCTCTTGTATGACCTCCAGCTGTAGCGTGGAGATATCTCTGGGGAGATAGGATGGGGTGTCACGGGTGAGGGTGGCAGCCTGGCCCCGCGTGGTGGGAGTGAAGGGGCCCATTTTATAGCCAGGGTATAAACCGGGGTAGAAGCACCAAGGTGGTCCTGCAGAGCTGGGCAGGGGGGCGTAGCAGCATCCTCTCTCTTCACACTCTGTCTGGCTGAGAAGCTTGTCCCTACCACAGTCAAAGCGACTCTCTGGGGCGATGGTGCATTTATCATCTCTGGAAGTATCAGTCTCTTCAGTGGTTTTTAGTTTGTCCCCCCTCTTCTCCACAACACTGCTTTGTGCTCTTACTGGATCAGCACTAACAAGTCTTTCATGTGCAGTGGTTTTATTCTGCGTGGCATGAACTGATCTAACCAGTCTGGTGTTGTGAGTGCAGATCTGGTTGATGTAAAAACATGTAAACAAAGCAAAGGCGAGGAGCACAGCTGCAGTAAAGTTAGACAACATGACCATACCCTGCTTACAGCATACCCTCTGCAATGTAAGCTTTAAGCAGTTTGACCCTCTTTTAAGAATCCGTAATGAATATCGCTTTATGAGACTTGTTCAAACTTGCAGAACTTTTCATTGTGTGGATACTTTCTCTGACTCAGAGGGAGCTGGTGGTTAGCTGTTAGCTAGCAGGTAGCTTTGTCGAACAGTTTACAGACAGTGTTATAAAACAGCATTTCCCTTCACAAAGACTAACAGCTGCGTGCGAGCACGGCAGAAAACAAGGTGTGTGTTCAAACACACACTGAATAATACGAATAAAAACGAGCCTCCACCTCCTTTAGTCTTAGAAAAATTAAGTAAACACAACTCCTTAGACGGGCGCTGACATATTGCGCATGCGGGCCTGTCTTTTTTTTTTTTTTTTTTTTTTTTTTTTTAATTTATAAACTTTATTAGTATATCACAACAACAATTCATTGCATACGGTCAGAAGTGAAGAAATTCACTAGGCCTACACAAAAAGCAGAAACACAAAAACACAATGTCAATATCAGATCAAACATAAAATAACATAAATAAATAGTATATAAAGAAGTAATATCCTAAGAAAAGTTAACGGGAAATAAATCCAACTATATCGTTTTGGGTTTTTTTAAATGGACTTCTTTAACACTTTTTGGTTCTTGATACTTTGCAGACACATTTGTATAATGTCTTAAGTTCAACCCTAACCCCAAATATAAGGGTTTGTTTGTAGAAAATGTAAGATATCTGGCTTTAAGTATGATTTTTACCTAAAAGACACAATCAAATCATATCTTAACTTCAACATTGAGGTAGAGTAGCTGCGGCCATGTGTTAATGACACATGGGGTTCCTAATAAGCAATAATACAATAAATAAATGTGATAGACTCTACATCAAAAAAGACCATACCCGCCGTAATAGGTACTGTAAAACCTTGTGACTCTCCCATTTTTATAAAGAGGCTTGAAGTGGGATGCAACCTCCTCGCCGCAGAAGGAACACATACAGGAAATGTTCATTGTACATGCATTTATAAAGTTTAATATATTTATGAATACTAATGATTTTTAAAATAAATATCCTTTTTGGATATTTGCAGCCTGGTTCAACCCAGACATTAGTAGACTGCAAAGTGAAGGCTCCTACTATGCCAAGAGTACTGTGTAGACACATTTGTATAATGTCTTAAAGTCAATGCATATTGAAAAATTGCAATCCCATTTAAATTTATTCTACAATTAACTTAGCAGACGCTTTTATCCAAAGCGATTTATCTGACAATTTTGTCTAAATCACAAAAATGATCAGAATGCTTTGAACTAAACTTTCATTCCACACAGGTTTCTGGTCATTTTTCCTTTCTAAAGTGAATAGATTTATCTCTGAAATATCTAGTTGTAATTGAAAGCATTTGAAAGTATGGACTTTAATCTTCAACCAGCCACTTAAAAAATTAGGAACACAAATATTTTTACAAATGCAACTTCATTGCAATGTTTTTGAATTGTTAAGCTTATCATAGGAGTATGATGTTATATTTACCATGCCAAGTGTGATGTCCTTATTTAAATATACCCATGTCTATGTCTGTGTATGTACCATAGAAGAAATACAACTGGACGTTTATCAGCCTCCTTCTGTTGAACCGGATGAAGCCAGAATATCAGATGCTGACATACTGTGATTTTGCAACCAGCCTGTGTAGAAGACATTGGGTGAAAGAGCCACTGTATTGATGTCACGCCGCTTCTGCTAACAAAAAAACTATTGAAACTTCCTGGTAGAACTTCAAAGATTCTTAAATGTTGATACAGTTTTTCTTCAGAAATGAAAAAATAACAGACTAAAGCAGAATTTAGAAAACAATGTTTACTGAATGGAAATGCAAGTGTTACACTTATTTCAAAACAGCAATGTTGGCAGGTACAAAATTTTCCTTTATGTTAACACAAAGAAATCCCATATAGCTAGATTGTGCAAAATGTAAAAAAGTGAAAAAAAAAAAAAAAAAGTGTTAAAGTTGAAGTAACGATGTTGAAAGTTAAATTCACTTTACTTGTAGTTTCATATTTAGGACATACTAGGTGTTTTTTTGTGTTACACACTCTTCTCCAACTGCTTTAATAATATTCATCATGAAAACACAGATGCAATACCCAAGAAAATAATATAGTGCAAACATAAACTTTAAGTAGCTTTTACAAATTCTAAAAGCTGAGGTGCTTAAGAATGCCTCGCAATTCATTAGTTTTAAGATAACTGTGGGTATACTAAGTTCAGTACCCTCACATTCATTCAAGTCAAACATTATAATCTGGTCACTAGATTTGAGGTACCAAACAGCCACCTAATGCTTTTATTCTGTTAAGCATCATTCCGTTTCTAAAAGACAACACAGGTTTTTTTCTTTGTTCCTACAAATATTTCTTGCATCACAATCTGTCATTACCATAATTGAGTGTTTTGAATGTTTTTTTCATTATCTTTTGCTGTTAATAGGATGTTTACCTGGCCTTTGTTTCAACAAGCTGACATACAGCCATATGTTGACCACTGTTCATAGACAAACTATTTATTCACAACAATGTTGCAGGCAACAGGGCCTCTGAACGTAAACCCCAGGTAGAAGGTAATGTTTTCATTACTATGAGGGACTGAACGTACATGAAGAGGTACCACACTGAACTTCTTTTTCTGAGGACCTTCAAGGTACACCACCCCATCTTCGGTCCATCCAGAAACACATTTGAGCATTTTGCCGATCTCTGGTTTTTTCCATGCCTCACCCCTAAACCACTTCATGCGTTTCTCAGAGACTGAGATACCCTTTGTGACCCTTTCAAACTTTCTCTTGTGGACAAATTTATCCAATCCATTCCCATTTCCCAGAAAGAAATGGGTGTATATCCTTCTCTTCCTCTGCGGAATGTCCTTCTTCTTGGCCGAGTAGCCCTTTTCCATGTGTTCAACTGCAGTTTGCACAATTTCATATTTGGCTTCTTTCTCATGATTTGTGTCATTGTCTTCTGGCCAGAACAGCAAGGTGAGCAGGAACAGGGCACTTGGTAAGCATTTACGTTTATCAGATGGGAACTGACGACAAAGTGCCTGCAGATTTTTCAGAGGAGTGACCTTTTGAGCATCCGGAGACAGGCAGTTCAGTGAAATGTGGGCCGTGATGTAATTGACAATATCCCTTTGACCAAAATTTGCCTTTAATGGATTGCTGGGATACAGAGAAAGTATGCTCTCTAAGAGACGTACTGCACCTCTTTGGTCAGTGAGCTTGGAGAGAATCGATGTAACGTTACCCCCACCAAGATGGTAGATCATCATGCGTTTTTGGAATGGAGTTAGATTGGCTGGGATTGATTCCACCTGAGGTGCATAAGAGTGGGCTTCACTGAAGTACTTCCCATACTCGAAAGATTTTTTTACCAGCCAAGTCAGTGGTTGGCTAATCTTCTCTTCAGGACTTCCAGGGATCTCTTCTTCATCTCCATCAATGTCTGTCTGAAAGTAACTCAGGTCTTCTGAAATCCACTCCAAAGCATCTTGCATTGTTTTCTGAAGTTTTTTCAAACGCCCATGAAATGGCTCCCAGGCATCTTTAACTTCCTCTGGAATGTAATCTGTCAACAGGTACTTCATACACTCTGAATGACCATTGGTTCTGTATGCAAACACATCCAATGAAGAGATGAGTTTGAGAAGACTGCATCCAACTTCAACTTCAGCAAAAAATCCTGAATTGTTCACATTTTCCATGTCTGCGTTGGCGGCTTTCTCACACTCTTGAAAACACTCTAGAGCTTTCAGTGCGGTCTCTACAGCATCTGCTGTATTATGAGCCGTCTTTGGCACATTGTCATTGTCAATGACCTTGCATTTTGCTTGGAACCATTTCCTGTACACCTGCCCCTTTGTGTCGAGTATGTAGGAGTTGTTTGGCTGCTGTTTAGCTGCTGTCTCTGCCCAGTGTTTTGCCTCTTCAAACTTTTCATAAGTATAATGAAGACGAGCAAGTTGTTGTGCAAAGAATGGATCTTTATGGAAACGCTCAAATGCCTCGGTGAGCAACTCAATTGCTTTGGCTGGGCTTTTTTCCTTGTCACACACATGCTCAATCAGAGGAGAGAAAAAACTGTCATATTTGTCTCCTTTGCTTATTCTTGATCTCCTTATGAAAAGTGCTCTCAGGAATGACAAATATTCGTCCCTTCCAAATCTGTGTTCAAATAGCACACTCTCACAGACCAAATTCATTGCCAAACTGCTTTGGGTCTGTTCCCCCAAAAGTTGTTGGAGAATTTCCTTGGCGACAAGTGGGTGGATGATTCTGATTGATTCAATGTGCGTTTTCTCATCCCGGAGATGCAAGAAAACCAGTTGAGCCTGGGGGCCAAGTGATATCTCAAACTCATGTTGGTGAAACCTTTCCATGTGAATGGTTAGAGCAAGCAGGGCTTCACAATGAGACTGGGAGATGAAAGAGTTTTGAACATAAGTGTTCAACAGTGCCACATAGCGGATGAGGCGAGCGACAACAGATTTGCGGTCAATGCCTTGTAGCAAATGTTCCACAAAATGTTGAACATAGTCAACATTGAATTCTTCGCTCATCAGAACGAAAGTCAGAATGAATTCGGGTTCATATCGTTCTTCAAGTGCCTCTCGTTTTCCAGAAAACTTTCTCCTCTCTTGGTTAGACAGCTTGTGAGTGACGGACACATTCTGTAATGGAGACTCCTTGCATTTCCTCTCTGGATTATAGGATCTTCTACAGCTCAACAAAATGAAGCATGGAGTTCCGTATTGGATTCTTTTTGTGTCAACGGCAACCTCCAGCTCATTTCTGAGATCATCGAGATATTCTTTGTCTGAGTCTTCAATGAGAAGCAGTACAGTAAGACACTTCTGTGGATCTTTTTCTTCATACTCTCTTAGTTCAACTGCATGTTGTGCAACAAGAGAAGCGGAGTATGAGGGCTTCACAACTGCACACCTCAGATCTTTCCTGTTGTTCCACAGCACTTGTCTTGCCACAGTGCTTCCACCACTTCCTGGATGATGGTAGATGTTAATACTTTTTACTGGAGTTTCATCTGTGTTCCATTTCAAAGCTTCATGGAGAAGTTTGGAAACTTCTTGATAAGCATCTCTTTCAATGACCTCTCCAACATACTTGTGCTCAGCAAGCCAAAAATTCAACCAGTTCACTCTCCCACCACGGTAGAACTGGTGTTCAATGTTAGCTTTCTCCTCATTGATGAAGTCTTTGCTTGTTTCATCACAATGATCCACTGTCAGAATTTCCAGCGAATACATCTGTTCTTCTTCATGTGTTTCAAGAAGACAAGTCCCTTTCACGAACACTGGCAAGTGTTTCCTGGCACATGAATTAAAGGGTTGTACTTGCTGCAGAGTTGCATTAATGTGACTCATTTTCATCCCAACCACACAGGAATTGTTCACAGTTTCTTTTCCACATGACCCCTCTGCAAAATTTTGCCACTTCTGAAAGTTATCCTGGGATGGACAGATGCAGATGATGTCTTCATGGCCTTCCATGTCAGTGAAAAACTCATTAAACGTGTGCAAGAGGGGTTTCTCAACTGGGGATGTGACAAGAAAAATGACCTGGAAGGTTCCTTTTGGCAAGAGTTGTTTACAGATCAAAGACACAGACTCCCGCAGGAAAGTCATTTTTGTCTTGATCCAAGTCATTTCATCACACAGAGTTTCATTTCCTTTGTAGTCAGTTCGGCCATTACAAAAGATCCAGCTTGTTTGCTCAAACAGATGCAACTGGTTTGTGAATTCTTTAATGTTCATGTCACCGGGTATCCTGTAACTCTGTAGAGAATGCATGTTTGCAGCATGATGCTGAAGGTATCTACTGCAAAGACCTGATATCTTTGAGTCTGGGTCAAAGTCAAAAACACAGAATATGTTCATGTTGAGCAGCCAGTCAATGTTGCAAAGGTCATCAGGTGGGAATTTATTTGTGATGAGTATGAACCATTTATCCTTTTCCATGAATTTCTTCCCACTTGTCATCAGCATTGTTAGTTTCCGTCCTAGGTCTTGGCAGTTTTCTGGGGCACTAAGGAACTTCATTTTCTCTGCTTCTTCCCTTTGTGCATCCCGATCTTTAACTCTCTGGTAGAAATCACTTAGGTCTTTGTCAATCACTGGCTCCGTTTTTGAACCCAACCTCCGCAGGATGGCTTCTTTGTCAAACTCCACTTTGTTAGTTGTCTCTTTGAAGTTTGGTAGACGAACTGCATACACCTTGCTTTTAACAATACTAATAGAAGGCACAATGTCAACCTCTACCACATACTTCTTTTCTGTACTTTCCCTGTCCATAACTTCAATGAACCTTGGAGGCCGCACACACTGGCGTACATGCTCCTTGTCAGAACAGACACTTCTTTCAATGTAGTCCAAAGCATCTACAAAAATATCTCTCTCTTTCACAGGGATACCAATTATCTCACCATGCACATAACCTGCATCCTCCTTGCTGTCCATCACACCAAAGTGTATTGTACCATTTGATCTAATGTTCATACAGCCAGTGGCAAATTTAAGGACCTCTTTTGCAAACTTAGCTTGGAGTCTTGTGCGATCCAATGCAGCAGCTACGGCAAATGACTTAAATTCATGGCATGGAGATGTCAGATTAAAAGCACCTGATTCTGGTTGCAGGACTCTGTGCTTTACATATATGAAATCAATTCCTTCTTGATCAAATGGTCGAGGTCTGCAATCTTCCTTTGAAGTTGAAGTTTGTCTCTCTTTTAAGACATCTTCAACACTCTCATGAGTCTGTGCAGGAGGGCCTCCACTTGCTGTAGGAACACACTGAACTGATTTCAATTCCAACTCAGTTTTTTTACCACTGCTGGGCTTTTTCCTCTCTTGCTTAACCTCTCGTTGCTTTGAGTTGATGAGCTCATCTCTCTTTTGAATGATCAAATGAGCAGGCCCTGATTTCATGCAAATCTTAGCCTTTAAAAACTCCTCATTTAATGTAAGAAGGATTTGTCCATTTACTTCTTCCTCATAAAGCTTTTTTATGTACTGCTCCTTCACTCCAATTGATTTCAGCCAGGTGCTGACTTGAGATTCGGTCCAAACCTCGGGTGATTGGTCAAGTTTGTCAGCTGTCGGTGGGGAAAAAAGGAATAGGCAACAGGTTTGATTATAAATAAAAGATTGGGGGACATTTTGAGCATTTTGCCACTGACAGCCAGTGCAAATTAAGCTGTCAGTATCAAATTAGCTCTTATTGAAGACTTAAATCTTTAAATAGGTAAATACTTGGGTTTTTTGCTCCAAGGAGGCAGTAGAACTAGGGTCGTCAAAATATTAGAACTTTAACTTTGAAAACGACTCTAAAAAAAACAAGCTTGTATTGCTGTAAGTCAAGTGGTATCTAAAAGCATACACATTTTTTGACAACCTTAAGCCTAACAACTTTTGACCAAACACTGAAATATTTCCACCACTGCACTAGGTTTGTTTTTTCCTAGCTTTAGCTGAACCTTCTCGGTCAACACATGCAATCATTCATCTTCCACTTCACATATTACCCATGGTGTACCACAGGGATCAATCTTAGGTCCACTTCTATTCTCGATCTATATGCTCCTATTCTTGGGTATATCATTCAACATCAAAATGCCCTGTTTTTCAGTGATTGAAAGGGTTATAGCAGTATAAGCTTTGTTATGATGTGTATAATATAATGTAAACCATTTGGCCTAATATAGAAAAATTATGATTAGCATTTCAGCATCTTTCAGTCTTTTGTTTTGGCATTAAAGACCACTAACTGACCACAGGTCTCAGCCTCTTCGTGTAAGTTTTTACCATGATCTGCTGAAGAGTCTTTGCTCTGTGTCACTTCAGAGTAGCATAGCATGGATTAGCTTCTCCAGTACAGCAGGTCTACCTGCTAATGCTGTTTTATTAACTGATGTCTCACTTTTCTAGTCCAAGATGATTAAAAGAAGCGGCCTTTGGCAGTGACTCATGGTCAAAGGAGCGGCTATACTGTTAATCCCTACAGTGTTATCGAAAATCTCTCGAAATCTCTGCTAAAGCTGCTTCTGCACAATGAAAGTCCCCAGTAAATGTCATTGACTCTCTTTTATTGTGAAACAGCTATAGCAGGAAACTTTTTATTTTCAGCCAAGCCTTGTACTTAAATACTATAAACCTGGATTATAATATTCTACTTATAACATTATGCTGCCAGTTAAAATATCTATATATTTCTATTTATATATAGTATTTGTTGGACTTTTGATTCCTCTATTCACAGTGGCAGGTAAGCAACAAAGTTCATTTCCAACCCTGCTTGGTAGACTAATGGTATGGAGGCTGCATAGCCACTTATGACAGTTTGATTCCTGCTGGTGTCTTTATTGCACATCATATCCCTCTGTATCCACTGTTTCCTGTCTGCCCCCACCAAATAAAATTTAAAATTCACACAACTTGTCACAACACTCACCCATGATCTTCTTTTCCTTTCCATCAGATTATCAATGTTGGTGTTTCACCTTTCTTATCGACTTCCATCTGCAAAAGAAAATATTCAGTTACATTGAGTCCATTATTGACTTAGTTTTTATTTGAGTTATTGTTCAGTTATTGTATTCTTAGTCATTATCATCAATCTGCCTGTCTGTGTCTGCTTTACTTTTATTTTTTATGCAGCTATGTTGCTGCCCATGTATGTCTGATGCATTTATCTGTTTTAATGTCTATTTTACATTTTAGTGGGTTATTTCCTAAAAGCCTAACCAGGAACAAGGACGGCAAATTAGCCATGGCTAGAAGTCCTAAATATATGCATTGCATCGGTTGCACTTTAATCCGATGTGTAACAATGCCTATATCCCTGACAAAAAATGTATATCGATAAATATACACATGGAATAAGACAGATTTTGGTAAAACTGGTTCACTAGTATTTTTTTTTTAAAGATTCATTTTTGGGCTTTTAATTGAGAGATAGGACAGTGGATAGAGTCGGAAACCAAGGAGAGAGAGAGTGGGGAATGACATGCAGGAAAGGAGCCACAGGCTGGATTTGAACCTGGGCTGCCCACTTGATACTACAGTCTCCATACATGGGGTGCGCACCCTAACCACTGCCCCACCAGCTAGTACTCCCTGTTCACTAGTATTTTTAACCAATTTTGACAAACTTAAAACTGGATTACAGAAAGCTTCAAACATCCTGGTACAGACATTTCACTGAGTCACTCAATCTTAGTTCAATGCAAAAAACAGTTCAATCAATCAAATCATCAAAACTACTCAAGATTACAGCCCAAGTGATTTAACATTTTAGAGGACTTTATGAAAATCATAATTTTTTTTTTAAATGTAATGTACAAAACATTTCTATAGGATGCTTTACATTTGGGGATTAATGGACTTTAAGCACCTGGCTGTGGCTCAATGGTACTATTGATCATCTCTCAACCAGGAGGTTGGTGGTTCAATCCTTGCTTCTGCAGTCCACTTATCAAGGGTTTTTGGGCAAGACACTGGACTCTAAATCACTGCCAGGTGGCTTATCCAGTGATGTGTGAATTTTAAGGAATGGAATTAGTTTATGCCTATGGTCAGTCACTTTACAAAACATCCTCTGTCACCAGTGTCTGAATGTGAACTGTAGAGTAAATGCACTTTGATATGTTAATGTAAAACATAGTACGAAGTCTCAACAGGCATTAATCCACTATTTTCAAACTTTTGAGTGAAGACATTGGTGTTGTCAATGTAGTCAAGTTTAAGTCCACTCGTGTTAAAGCCCCAATATGTAACTTTTCCACCATAAAATAATGGCTTGTAAATCAATCTAACAGTGTAATCACGTTCAACAGGGAGAATGTTGTCTCTCCCACGTCCGCATAGCGGCTCGCTGCCTCAATACTCCACTATGTAAGTTTGTGACCGCAAGCCGCGGTCATCTTGCGAGAGGTACGTACCGCTTTACAGCACTAGTTTACAAGTCCTCGGAGTTAGCCGACTGTAAATATTATGAGTAAGCCCGTCTCTGTACTGCTTGATGCAGGCTAAGAGGAAAAGCACGTTGACGGATGAAGCTAGGAACAAAATAAAGAATAAAGAGAGAGTGACCGAACAAGAGACTGGACTAGAGTAAATACTGGAGAGGCTTTTACACGTTGGAGAGAGCTTCGGGGAATGGTGGGCTGTAAGTCCGATACCGAGCTGGCACTGCTGTTGTTGAACTGGTGAGTACTATGCTCGTTATAAATGTTGTGTCTTATTTCTTTGCATCATAGTTATCAGTTGTTTCAACACAAACCTATTCAGTATATCATATAACGACCAGAATGTCAGAATAACGTTACTGTCCCCTGATGATGAATTAGCGACGCATGCTAACCTTATATGTCAGAGTTATTTGGGCAGACTTCGACTGATGCACGGCGAGAAAAGTAGTCGACACATTAGCGGGTGGTTGAAAGCCAAGTCAGCTCATGTCTGCAGAAGTTTAGCCCGTAACATGATAATATAGACAGCATATTGTCCCGGGTTCAGGTTACGATAGGTCCGGCTGCTAATTATCTGAGCAGCGCGTATGCAAAGTTTCTCGTGTTGAAACTAACGTTACTATACATGCACAGTTGTATCCACCAGCATAATGACTGTAGTAAAGATCACTATTTGTTCACTATTTTGTTTCCTTTCACTTCCTCTTTTTTCCTACTGCACCTCCTTTAGTACACTTCCTGGTTTCTCACTCTCTCCTCTCCCCCTTGATTGGTTGTTGTTTGCACTCTGTCACAAATTAATTAGATTGAATTCACCTGCCTACTCCTTATTTAAGACTGCACTCCCTTGCGCTCATGTTTTCATCCTCACATGGGGCAGCAGTTCAGCAATGGTAAGGTGGTTTTCACTCCTATTTTAGTTACTATTTAGTCCATTTTAATTTGTCCTAAGCACTTTATTTATCTTTATTTCCTTTCAGAAAGTAATGTAATTTGCTTGTTTATTGTACTAATAGTATTTTATTTTGTCTTTCAGCATGGATGTTTCAATCCCATGTGTGTCTTGTGTTACCCTTATGATTCACCTAACTTGAAAGGAAATAAACCTGTTACATAAAAATCAAGTATTGTTGGATTCCTGCATCCTGACCCGATGCCCCATGGTGATAGCACCTCAAATTTGAACCCTTCTTTACATGGTCCTTCAAGCCGGAGTCTGACTATTGCCATGGATTCACAGCCACAAGATGAGACTCTTCGACGCTCAGAGCGTAAAACTCAATAGCCTTCTCGTCTACAAGACTATGAAGTCAATTATCCTCGAGTTAAAGGTGCAGCATGTCAAACAGACTGTACACATCCTGTAACAGACACACATGGGATGCAGGATGAAACGCAAGGTGAAGAGCCACAGAGATATGAGCCTGAGAATGAACCTGAAGATTTTGTATATTCTCCCTGTCCTGTACCTACTGATCAGACTGAAATCCTTAAAGAACTGCTGGTGACTATGAGGAATGTCCAAAGTTTCATGGAAAGATCATGTACTCCTTATTCCTCAAAATCTGCATCATCTACAAGAAACCGACCATATGTGGATAACAAACCAACAGTTTCTTCTGCAGATAAGCATAATGTCAGGTTTCCTGGTGCTATACCCATATAGTACCATTCATCCTCCTGTCCACCAGAGGTCATTCGTCATCCTGTTGCTGTTTCTTCTGCCATACCCCATGTCCCCAATTTATCAATGCTGGATGCTTCCCTCAGCTGGTCTACCTCGACCTATCCTTTCTTCCAAAGAGTTGCCAGCATCCTGCTTACCTGCAGCACTCCAAGATTTCTATCCTCAAGTTCCTCATTCTCAGCCATTTAATCCCTTTTTAGAACCTAGACAGCCTCTTGTTCCCCTTTCCCCCCAGCCAGAGTTTTCATCCTCAGTTCTTCGGTCCCCTGTATCTCCTACCCACCAGTGCCAGAAACCCAATGAGACCAGACAAATGTCAAAGCTCCTTCAGAAGCCCATAGCAACCTCCGCATATTGTCGCTCAACAGAACACCATATCAGTAAATGTCCAGAGTTTATTGTTATGACAAAAGGTCAACTGGATAAAGGAGAACAAACGTTGTTGGCGCTGTGCTCGGACTCATCAAGCTGCAAAGTGTGATCTAAAAAAATTCTGTGCCATCTGCAAAGGGAGACATGTGCAGATCCTTTGTGATGTAAATCAGTATCAGTTGAAGACAAGTCCTATGTCAGACCAGTTGTAAAACTAATTCCACTTCCTGCCCTTCCTGAGGACCTCCTTTTAATAATAGTGATATTCCTTTTCTTTTTTTTTCTCTCACTAGAAATATGGGACAGCTGTAGTAAGTATCACTATTTGTTCACTATTTTGTTTCCTTTCACATCCTCTTTTTTCCTACTGCACCTCCTTAAAGTACTTCATTCCAGTTTGCCAAAAAGGCGATCAGTATCATCTCCAGCAACAAATGCAACCTACAACCCTGCCAGAGTATACAGTCAGGCCGCGACAGGTATGTTTTCATGGAGGAATGTTATCTAATAAAATACTGTCATTGAATGGTAAGATGTAATTTTCCACTTTTGATTCAGGAATGATGTGTTTGCTGTCAAAGGTGTTCAGCTACTGAATGAGGAAGAGGAGGAGGCTGACGTCTTGTAATCCAGGTAAATTTGACTTATATCTCAGACACACAAATATATATTCCGCAGATCACCTTCCGGTCAGGCAAATGCTTGTATTTGTAATTATTTCCATACAAACACATCTCCACTTTTTTTCAAATCGGCAATGGCTGCATGATGCATCATTGCTATTTAGGGCCATTACAAAACGTATTTGAAATGGCACACTGCATTTATATTTTGACTCTTTCTATCCTTTATTGACCTTTATCACATTGATTAAAGCCTACAACTACTGTATGATGTCTTTAAGGTGGTTGGATGAGATATAACTTTTAGTAGCCAGTTTATAAATGTATCTTACCTCACACCCTCTGCAGTAGTGTCTTTAGTTGATAAGGAACCATCTGCTGCCGCAGCCTCTGTGTCTGAAACAGAGGGAATGTGATGATAAGTTTGAAAGTTTCATGAATTATTAAGACATTCTTGCTTTGCTATAGTTAGTTTCAACAGTTAGTTTAAACCACTTCTTAAAAATTGAGCAAGTTATTTATACTCTAAATGGGAAAGATAGAGACGCAGTTTCCCAAACTATCTTAATTATCAAAATGTTCTTAAAATTGTATTAATTCTTATTTCTTGTTTTTCTTGGTTTGCTGATGGTCGGCCTAAAACCAATAGTTCTCTTGTAGTGAGGAGGGGAAGTTTAGAACCAGTTGTTATTTTTCTGCATGCAAAATTCAGCCCATAATCACTAGGATGTAAAACATGATGCAAAGAAAACCAAACTTTCTTTGCTTTCGAGGGTCCTCTCTCCATTCTCGGCCCAGGTGTATCATACTCCCTACTTCCTTCATTCCTGTTATGTCCCTGCGATTTTCTTATGAGCAACCACGAAAAATAAAGGCAAACATTGCTCCTACCTTGATGAAATGCAGACACATAAACAGCCTTGTTCCACTTCTCCGGGCTGGTTTTCTTTTATTAAGAGTCAAATTCTTCTGCAGCTCCGAAGAGAAGCACTGGACGTCGGGCTGCTCTTTCTTCCGCTTCCCCGCCTAAACTCTGAACACCGGCTGGTTCTGCCTGTCACCGGGCTTGACTGGACCTACTGCGCAAACTCAGTGCCTTAAGTTTCGTTTTGGGGGAAATTCATCGACCTACCCTCATGTGCATCGCCCTTACTGCAATCTCTGCCACATTTAGTGATCTAAATCACTAGTATCTTTGAGTCTGGGTCACAGCTCATGAATAATAAGGACCGGCTCTACAGTCTCCTATTGGCTCTTTAATCGGTCTATATCTGATTTTATTCAATCGGCCAAATGAAGTTAAATGAATATATTTGACTTACAGTAATTTGTTTATTCGTTTTTTTATACTGAACTGTATAATAACCCTATGTTTGGAATAAAACATTAATGTTATTAATGTAATATACACTTGTCCACATGTGTATTGAACTTGTATTTGTTGATATGCTCACTTCTATTATTTTTGTGCAATCAAATCAAACATTTGAACTTTTCTCCCACCATAATTTAAAATCCAGTTTTCAATCAAATAATCCAAAATAAAAGTATAAACATGCCTCACTACTATAATATAGTATATGGTTTAACATTTAACTTATAGACCTTGATGAAGGTCCATCTGTGCTCCAGAGAACTATGTTTCTATGGGCTTTGGTAAAATAAACCCACAATAAGTGAACATGAACGCAGAATGAAACAGGAAGGAGAAACCACAGAGCTTTTGATAGGAAGTAGGCCTACAGGAAGAAGAGGCAGAGGAGAAATCTAGATCAGCTACTTTTTGATTTTCCTTTCTGTCCTACTTGCACTGTTGTTCAATGTAGCTTTAGTATTTGTTTAGTATCCAGATACATGTTCCCCTTTTCTGTGTGTGGACTAAAGAGAGAATATAAATGTATGAAAGCTTAAGACCCTGACGTGAGAACATGTCAAAGAAAAACAAAGCTGCTCTAAACTGTGGCAAATCAACCACTGACAACACCTCTGAATCATTGTATAAGCCAATATAACATTTTCAAGCCACACCCTAACATTCAACATGGAAGGACATTTAATCAGGTAGTACTGTATAAACAGAACAGCTCCAGGTGACAGTGTCATGAGCCAATGGAATTTTTTTGTAAGCCTCACCTTTTTATTTTATCGCCCTCACAGGGAGGACACGTGACATTCTTCCCAGGTACAGGAATCTCTTTTTGGCTCCCGTTTCCCGCCTTTGAGCCAAGATATGTTGAACACAAATCTCTGTACTGATTGGAAAGCGCGACAAAATCAATTTGATTCTCATCTGCAGATATTTCTTATGATGTCCTGGTGTTCTCTCTCTATTGTCTCTGGCTAAACTTCATCAGAATACATTCGTATTCATTGCTCTAAATCCTGATATGTCCGGGTTTTTATAGACATTAACAATATAAATTGTAGGAAGCCTTTTTGACCCAATGACTTCTGTTAAATATTCAATCTTCAAGCAATCGTTACCCTGAAATGAAGCAATGACTCCACGAGCAAAAATGTAGGAATAAAAAAAAAAAAGATTTTAATGTGCAAGTTATTAACTTCATGTAAACGCTCTTAAAAAAGTCTTTGTACATGAACGTTCTGCAGCCGACCTGCAAGTTTGTAATCAGACCACATAATCACATGATCATAAGAAAACTTCTGTATTCAGGTGTCACAGTGAACGCCCTTTGGAACCGTCCGCTCTTACCGAGTCAGCACAATAATCCTGATTGACACAAGCGAAGCAATCTAGCAGCATTAACTGGAATCAAGCACATTTAGCATAGTCATTCTTAAAGATCTGTACCCATGCAGCACAGTGATGTTTAAAAAAGAAAAAAAAAGAAGGCACATCGGCCGTATTAATGGATTTAACATCGCAGATCCAAATTGTGACTCAGTCTGTACAAAAATATACATACAGCATCTGCACAGTGAACAGGCTCACTGAGAAATACAACATTGCACAATAAAACTACCCAACAACATCCAGACATGTTTCCCACATTAGAGGCCAAATATTTTAGGGACAAACACTTTTTTGGACATGCTGTTATAAAATACAAAAGATTCTCTTTTCTCCGTCCTGCTACAATATGATATCCAACAACACTCTGTTGGTTTTTCAGACTTCCCCGAGGCAGAGGCAGAACTTGTGGACGGTTGTGTCGTGGGAACATTTATCGCCCAGGTGAGCAGAAGGCACTTAAAAGAGGGTGCAGCTGCTCCCACCCGGCAGTGGATCCCAGGCACTGCAGGCCCGGTCCTCACCAGCTTAAAGTGCAGCAGCTTGGCCCCATTTGATGTCCACCCTTACTGGCAATGCTCCCGTCTGTGCTGGGTCCACCTGACTCTGGTCCAGTTCACACTGGTTGTGTGTCCAGTGAGGAAGGATCTGGCAGTGTGTGCAACTCAGACTGCCTGAGAGGATCTGTAGCTGATTCTGAGGCAGATGTGAGATTCACCGTTTGACTGTGTGAGTCCACGTGTGTGGAAAGTGTTAACTCTGCTGGCTGCACTGTCTGAACCGCTAAATCTGAAGATACCGGCTCATCTGGTAATGAAGAGGGCGATGGTCCATTTGTTACCGTGTGATCGACCTGCACCGGCTGTAGAGAATGTGCAGGTTCCTGTGGTTGTGAGGCGTTTGATGATGTGTCTGTTGGCAGGTGTTGAGTGCACGGCTCATTTTGTCTCTGTGGTCTGAGGTGTGTGTATTCGGCTTGTGTTTTTCCATTCTGCTCAGCAGTGGAGTAGTAAGGCAGGAACGGCCTCTCTGATGCACATGTCCGCATGGCCAGGTAGGTGTGCATGAGCAGGTGGGGGAATCGGGAGGTGAAGTAAGAGACAAAGTCATCAGGGATGGAGCCCAGAGTCTCTTGTACCTCTGCAGGCAACTCTCTGTAATGGTGTTTCTGTAGAGGGAGAGTCACAGTGAGTCAAACTTTACAGACCACATTCTTTCAAAGACAAAACAGGAAAATACATCCCTACCTTGTTTCTCATTGCACGCATCAGGTCTCTGACCGATCCACCTTTATAGGAACGGAACTTCCGCAGATCTGCAGAAGAAAGGAAGACAAAACTCAATACATCAACCACAGAAATGAATACCTGATAATCATTCAACTAGAAACCAATGAACAGGGACACCTGAAAAACAGAGCTAAGCTTCTTTAATGCTACACTGTTTCTCAAGAACCCACACACTCAGTCAGGGCACACAGAGAGGAAAGAGAGGATTTTGTTTTCATGTTTCATGTAAAGAGACAAAGAAGAATGTTTTACAACGTCTTGTATCTTCACGTGCAAACTTCAGCCTCGGTCTCGTACCTGTCTGCAGTGGCACTGTGATATGCTCCCTCCAGTCACTCTTCACAACAGCCCTCCCTCCTCTCTCCAGCTGTCTCACGATTGGTCCGTCCAGCGGCTCCTTTTCTATTCTGTCACTCACATCCTGCAAGCAACCAACAAAAGATTATTTTAGAGACATTCCAGTCGTTCGACAACAGTCTTAATCACATTCTGACCATTTCTAGAATTTGATCACTGACACGTTTGTAATAAAGTTCTTCACCTTCATAAATCACTTTAATGAATTCATGGGGTTGTTTTTGGACATCCTAGAGACATGTATAGTAGCTTAAGTTAAAATCAGTACAAAACAGCACGAGTGTATTCAGACACTGGTCACTATATTGTACTACAGTGTGATTTTAGTAAGAAGAGGTTGAAAACATCAGGGACACCCTAAAAGGAGTCAGTCCATACAAATGAATAGGCACTAAGGCTCATTGCATTTAAAGAGACACACACACCAAAACGGAGCGTTCTGAGAGAGCTGGTTTATACAGGGTCACAAACCTCCTCTGGTGCTTGATTCATGTTATATTTTGACCAAAGCACAGCACAGATGTTTCATTTAGACCACAGGGGACTGTTTGAAAAGGTGGAACAGGGGGATAATATGTCCTCTTTAATATTAAAAACTAACCTGAAAGAACTGCAGCTCCTTCTCCAGGCTCCAGAAGAAAGGGTGTTTGAGAACACTCTCAGCTGCAGGTCTCCTCTGTGGCTCCATGCTCAACATCTGCTCTATGAGATCTCTGGCTACAATGTCCCCTGATTCATAACACAAAAACATACAGCTTCAGAACATGTGCCCAAAATAAATTCATTTGTATGTAGCCCATACACAAACATCCTAATAGCTTTACCAAACAAATCACCGTCCTCTCCTCAGTGAACAATATTACTGTTTCTTTTTTTTTAAAACAAAGGAATTCCCAGAGGAAACCTGAGCTCACCGTGTTTGTCAGTCTGCAGATGGTCCAGGCTGTGTGAGCCCAGTAAGATGTTTGCTTGTCTCTGTAAAGACTTGCCGTACGGGTGGCTTCCCTGAGACACCACGTAGTAGAACACACAACCAGCAGAGAAGATGTCGACGGCGCACGTCTGCATGAAACAAGAGAGGGAAAGTCTGTCATGTCTAGGTTACTGTGGCAGGAAATGAAACACATTTCACCAAGTAAGTACAAAGATTTGTTCAGTAGTATTGGTTTTTTAGTTTAATCTGAACTGGATAATTTTTGGTCTGAAATCTTTTTTAGCCCTTTTAACACAAACACTACACTCAGTATGTTTAATGCAGAGTTCAGATGAGCTTCAGTTAAAGCGCCATTAGGCCAATTAAATAGAAGACAGTCCATGTCCCAGTATGCATGTACCAAGAGAATACAGTAGGTGGCGACATGTCCCCCTTTCAGCTAGTAAGTTACCATTGGACCTTCTTCCTGTTGACAACTTAGGAAGTTAATACACAGCAAAGAGGAGATTGTATGTCAAACTGTGTAAACATGGACAACTTAAAAGCTCTGTACATTTGGTACTTATCACACTCTATATTTTACTTTTGGTTCAAATGTGATGCACGCTCTCCCTTCAGCTTATGGTGATATCCAAAGGCAGACGTCAAAGCGACTTCTGCTATGATAAGCACCTATGCTGTTCGACTTCTGGGTCAAAGCCAAGCACAGGGACTGTGAAGACTACACAAATCGCCTATGAATCGATCTCCAAACACATTATCTAGGTGCGATAGTCCGACTTTGAGAAATTCAGTTTAGTACCATTTCAACCTGACCTGCATGTTTACATGCATTTTAAAAATCCAGTTTGAGTCGGGACCAGAAGTGAGCTGCTTCTCTACCACTCACTCACCGGGTTGTCTTTGCAGTCCTCACTGAGAACTTCAGGGGCGATCCAGCCTTCTGTGCCCGGCACGCCGGACCGTCTGCTGAAACTGTGACGACCCACCGCCAGCTTCTTACACAGGCCGAAGTCTGAGATCATGGCCCGGACCCGACCGTGGGCGTTGGGCATGGACACCAGGATGTTGTGAGGTTTCAGGTCTCTGTGGACTGAAGGGAAAAATATGAAGGTGAGTGGAGAAGAACAAGTTGTATAGATATGTTTGTTTTTTTACTAAACAGCCAATAACGATGAGAATGAGATGTGTTGTTGTTCTGTTCTGTGGTACCTACCAATGTTGAGAGAATGCAGGTGGGCCAGTCCTGACATGGTCTGCTGAAGAAGCATAACTGGCTCTAGTCCATGACGGTCAAAATCCTTCCTCTCCACATACTAAAGAAAAGAAAGAAGTCATTAACTATGAAGGGAGGTCTCATTCTCACATAGTGTGAAATGTGTTGAGAATAAATAGTATCAGGGTTATTCCCTCTTTTAACTTTTTATGAAAACACAAAAAATAACTTTACATCAGAGGAGGCCTACAACTGCATTTTAATCACAAAAAAACAGGCTTCTTGCTATTGACAAAAGACTACGGTTGAATAAAGGGAGCTTGGGGACCCTATCAGCTGTCCATTACCTCCTGAAGCGAGGCCGCACACAGCTCAATGGCGATGTACTGGAACTGCCGGTCCCTCTCCGTGCAGAAGTAGCGGATGACGTTCGGGTGCTCGTCTGACTCCCTCAGCAGCTGAACTTCCCGGTCTGCAAAGCTGAAGCACTCTGGGAGGATCCTCTTCACGGCCACTGGACGGTTGTCAAACTGCCCCCTTGTGGAGAAACAATGGAAACACAACGTGGTGTTATTTCTGCAGTTGGGACAAATCGAACACACGTTTGTCATGATTCATTGTTGACTGTTTTTTCAGACTTACTTGTACACGATGGTGCCCTCAGCTCCATGACCCAAGACCTCTTTGGGACGGAACGTGATGTTGCCCACTCTGACTATACCGGAGTCCTCCTCTGAGGGGACAAAGACAAAATTTCAGACATTTCAACCGGTGATTAAACTGTTAAAGAATGACGAACGAGCTCATTTAAAGAATGTTTTGTAAGTTCTTTATCTTCATTTCCCAATCCTAACCTCCATCTTCGTGCTCATTTGCAGAGCTTCCCAGCTCAGACACCGACAGGTTGGAGTGGTTGGAGGCGCGAGGGGTGACATTGGGGCTGCTGTGATCAGAGCACTCTGAGCGAGTACGGGCCACCTCCAGGTAGTCACTGTCAGGGGCCAAGCCGAGGCCGAGGTCTGAAGGGGGGAACGGCTGCTGTCTCTGCAGCAGCTCCAGCTTCTCCTCCATCTGTCTCTGGAACTCCTGGTGCTGCAGCTGCTGCTGCTTGTGAACACTCTGTGATAAGAGACAAGACTTAAGAATTACAAAACTGGCTGTTTATGAAGAGACAACACTTTTACTGATTTATTTAGTAGACTTTTTTAATCCAAAGCGAGAGTAAGAACAACATAAGCAAGGATCTAGAGAGGAGGAAACGACTACTGCAGCCATCAGTAGAGAATTATAACAAAGCTAGTTGCAGGTACTCAACCATCCACTAGGTGGTGGTGTTGGACTTACTTTGGGGTAGGTTATCACAAAGGCCACCCAGCCAGCCAGCAGGAAAGTGGAGAAGATGATGGTGGCCATGTCTTTGAGCATAGAGTCCACCGGGGCCACCGGGCGCAAAGGTCGACCACCGGTCCCAGGTTCCTCGATAGATGTTTCAGGTAGAGGAGAAGGGGGGCCATCATCCATACCGCTATCATTCACCTTCTACAACAAGAACAGAGGACGGGGAGGAAGGGGATGAGAAAACCTGAAGGGATGTTTTAATATCTTTAAAAAAAATCTCAGGGGTCACACACCTCCTCGACTTTCTTATCGGTGGTTGGTGGGATGACGTTGCCTTGATTGCGAGGGAAGCTGTCAGGAAACTTCTCCAGGATCTTTATGTGAGCTTCAGGGGGCGTCTCATGATGACCTGAAATGCAAGAGTTTACTTTTTCAACATCAGCAGCCTCAGGCAGCAGACTAATGTCAGATGACATAATGACCACATACTGATCTTAGTTGCAACATCTTTGCGGATTTTAAAATGTATTTATAAAATGGCAAGGAAACACTTTATGCTGTTGTGACATTTGTTTTCACTATTCATTATAACCAGCAGAGGGCGATCTTACTTCATCAGTCACTCAAAGTAGACCATGAAAGGCCCTAAATTCAAAATGTGACAAACAGTACTGAGGGGAACTTCTTGATAAAGCGACACAACCATTTTTATTTTCCATATGTCATCTTTAGTCTGTGAAACTAATGTCTTGACACCTTCCATTAACATACCAGGAAAGGTAACATTCCTCAGAGTGGCTATTTTAAAAAAAATATTATTCTATGATACAGTACCTATGAGGAGCAGGTAGTTCCTCATGAAGTTGATGCAGTTCCTCTCTCGCAGGGCAGCGTTGGAGCAACTCCTTTTTTTAAATAAACTTTATCAGTATACCACATTACAACACACGGGCAAGGAAGTCCAGTGCAAAATTCAAGTCACTATATTAAACAATTTTAATGTCAGATAAAACAGAAAATAAAAAACATAGTTTAGAAGGAAGAACTAGGCTACACTATGAAAAAAAATAATGTTTGAATGTTTTTTTTTAATCATTTGAACATCTGTAAAGTTTTTGTTTCTGGATACTTTTCAGACAGATTCAAATAGTGTCTTCAGTTCAATATAAAATAACTAAGTATAACATTTATTTGTATAGCACCTTTCAATAGCAGAGGTCCCAAAGTGCTTCAAAATAAAAGATTTACAGAGACAAGAAATACAGACAGTTACATAAATTCAGACATGGACAGATCAGACAAAGGCAAGTCTAAACAGATGGGTCTTTAACTGCTTTTTAAAATTGTCCACAGAGTTCACAGCTCACGTCACCTCACTTCAGATATCAAAAACACACATTCAATTTACCGATAAAAAGGCAAAGATCCCTCAGGTCTGTAGTCCACAGCAGTATACATTCATACGTCCATTTGAAGCAGACGCTCCTGGTAATGGAAGTTCTGTGGCTCTCGTCTTTACTGTGTTTCCTCTTGCTGTTTCCCCTCTACTTTGCTAATTTGTTCCGAACATCGCTGCAGTCAGTAGGGGGAGCTCTAAATATTTTGGCCTCACTTCAGATGAGAGGTGTTGCAGTAGGCCTACCTGTAATGACGTTCTTTATACATTCTATGGTTAAAAAGTATCCAAATGTTTTGTATCAGTCAGCTGCAGTTCCTCTCCTTCTCTTTGAACTGTGGCATTCGGCTGTGGGACATGCACTGTAGCCAGAGGTGCTGCTTGTCAACAGGCTAGGCAGGCAACTGCAAGGGGAGAGCTCAAACTTTAAACCAGCAGCCCAAAATGTGAACATTTTACAATGACAGTATAGGAAACCTCCCCAATGGGGGCCTGACAGCATGGCAGCACTTACTTTAGTTGCCATGCTAAGCATTGCATGCATTGTTGCTGTTTATGTAAAATTCGGTGTTGCGGCCGCCTCGACAAGACACGTCCCATTACATCTATAAAATTTCAGATTTCTCTGGCTTTGATAACTGTTGGAAACATTTGAGGTCATATAAGTACTCAACAACAACACATATATAACATGGGTTTAGTCCATTTTAAATTAAGTAAGATATTTAAATGTAAACATTGTCATACAAATACCTATTGTCTGTTTTGATGAGACTGTCAATATTATGGAACCTGAAATATTGATAAATACTTTTTCTTCAGAAATTAAAAAACTACAAACCAAAAGAGAATTTGGAAAACAATTTTTACTGAATGTAAACACATGTGTTACAAATATTTATGAAAAACAAAGTTGGCAGGTACAACATTTCCCTTTGAAGTTAACATAAATAAAGAAATCCCATATAACTGGAGTGTACAAAATGTAAAAAAAAAGTGTAAACTGATCGAGAAATAAGAAATAAAACAGGCAGAGATGTAAAAGTTTGAGTACAGACTGGCAATGAATTTACTTAATGTTTCATATAAAGGGCATCTGGGGTTATTACAGGTTCTGTTAAGTTGATACCACATGTAGGCCTACACAATCACTACATTCAATATTTGTTTTTTTGCAGCACATCAAAATGAATACACATTATTCTCTAACTAAATGTGGTACTGTTGCTTTAAGACCAGTTATCTTGAAAGCAAAGACACAAAGCCCAAGGAAGTGATTAAGACATTTGATAAGTAGTACCTTATAATTCTATTTTATACATTGTATCCTGGATAACAAAGCTGAGAGAGCTATTAACATAATCAACAGTGCTTAATGTCTGGACCTTCAATGTGTCTTGATTTTAAATCTGACTCCATTTAAAGTCAAACTTTATATTCAGGTCACTAGATTTGAGTCACCAAATACTTTAAATCCCTTAAGTAGACTTCAGTTTTCATGTGCTCCAGTTAGCACAAAACAAACACAAATTCACACTTGAGATGTATTTGAAGGGCATCGTGATGCCAGGTGTAAACTCCAAATCTAAAAGGGGTTTGTTATTTTCATACTCAGGAAATCCAAATTTGGTCTTTTCAAAGTCAATGAAAAACACATATATACAAATATGTACTAATACTGTTCCATGTGCATCTAGATATTCTCTTTTGTCTTTTCAATATTGCCTAGTCAATGCTAGTTCCATGTTCAAGCAAGTTTAAAACAGCCTTGAGGGATGATTGCTCAAAGGCAAACTATTTTTTCACAAGGATGTTGCAGGCAACGGGGCCTCTGTAGGTAAACCCAAGGTAGAAAGTGATGTTCTCATTACTATGAGGCACTGAAGGCACATGAAGATGTAAGATGTTGAACTTTTTTTTCTTGGGGCCATCAAGGTACACCACTCCATCTTCAGTCCATCCAGACACACGTTTCAGCATCATGGCAATCTCTGGTTGTTTCCATGGCTCACCCCTAAACCACTTCATGCGTTTCTCAGAGAATGAGAACACCTTGGTGACACTTTCAAACTTTTTCTTGTGGACAAATTTATCCAATCCATTCACACTGCCCAGAAAAAAATGGGTGTAAAGCCTTCTTTTCCTCTGAGGAATGTCCTTCATCTTCATCCAGTAGTCTTTTTCCAGGTGTTCAACTGCTGATTGTACCTTTTCATATTTGGTTTCTTTCTCATGATTTGTGTCATGATCCTCTGGCCAGAACAGCAAGGTGAGCAGGAACAGGGCACTTGGTAAGCATTTTCGTTTATCAGAAGGGAACTGACGACAAAGTGCCTGTAGATTTTTCAGAGGAGTGACCTTTTGAGTATCTGGAGACAGGCAGTTCAGTGAAATGTGGGCCGTGATGTAATTGACAATATCCCTTTGACCAAAATTTGCCTTTAATGGATTGCTGGGATACAGAGAAAGGATGTTCTCTAAGAGACGTACTGCATCTCTCTGGTCAGTGAGCTTGGAGAGAATTGATGTAACGTTACCCCCACCAAGATGGTAGATGATCATGCGTTTTTGTTATGGAGTTAGATTGGCTGGGATTGATTCCACCTGAGGTGCATAAGAGTGGGCTTCACTGAAGTACTTCCCATACTCTGAAGATTTTTTTGCCAGCCATTTCAGTGGTTGGCTAATCTTCTCTTCAGGACTTTCAGGGTTGTCCTCTTCATCTGCACCAATGTCTGTCTGAAAGTAACTCAGGTCTTCTGAAATCCACTCCAAAGCAGCTTGCATTGTTTTGTGAAGTTTTTTCAAACGCCCATGAAATGGCTCCCAGGCATCTTTAACTTCCTCTGGAATGTAATCTGTCAACAGGTACTTCATACACTCTGAATGACCATTGGTTCTGTGTGCAAACACATCCAATGAAGAAATGAGTTTGAGAAGACTGCATCCAACTTCAACTTCAGCAAAAAATCCTGAATTGTTCACTTTTTCTTTGTCTGCACCAGCGGCTTTCTCACACTCTTGAAAACACTCAAGGGCTTTCAGTGCGGTCTCTACAGCATCTGCTGTATTTTGGGCCGTCTTTGGCACATTGTCATTGTCAATGGCCTTGCATTTAGCTTGGAACCATTTCCTGTACACCTGCCCCTTTGTGTCGAGTATGTAGGAGTTGTTTGGCTGCTGTTTAGCTGCTGTCTCTGCCCAGTGTTTTGCCTCTTCAAACTTTTCATAAGTATAATGAAGACGAGCAAGTTGTTGTGCAAAGAATGGATCTTTATGGAAACGCTCAAATGCCTCGGTGAGCAACTCAATTGCTTTGGCTGGGCTTTTTTCCTTGTCACACACATGCTCAATCAGAGGAGAGAAAAAACTGTCAGATTTGTCTCCTTTGCTTATTCTTGATCTCGTTATGAAAAGTGCTCTCAGGAATGACACATATTCGTCCCTTCCAAATCTGTGCTCAAATAGCACACTCTCACAGACCAAATTCATTGCCAAACTGCTTTGGGTCTGTCCTCTCTTCGTCAGACAGCTCGTGAGTGACAGACACATTCTGTAATGGAGACTCCTTGCATTTCCTCTCTGGCTCATGGGACCTTCTACAGCTCAACAAAATGAAGCATGAAGTTCTATACTGGATTCTTTTGGTGTTAACAGCAACCTCCAGTTCATTTCTGAGATCATCGAGATATTCTTTGTCTGAGTCTTCAATGAGAAGCAGTACAGTAAGACACTTCTGTGGATCTATTTCTTCATACTCTCTTAGTTCAACTGCATGTTGTGCAACAAGAGAAGCGGAGTATGAGGGCTTCACAACTGCACACCTCAGATCTTTCCTGTTGTTCCACAGCACTTGTCTTGCCACAGTGCTTCCACCACTTCCTGGATGGTGGTAGATGTTAATACTTTTCACTGGAGTTTCATCTGTGTTCCATTTCAAAGCTTCACGGAGAAGTTTGGAAACTTCTTGATAAGCATCTCTTTCAATGACCTCTCCAACATACTTGTGCTCAGCAAGCCAAAAATTCAACCAGTTCACTCTCCCACCACGGTAGAACTGGTGTTCAATGTTTGCTTTCTCCTCATCAATGAAGTCTTTGCTTGATTCATCACAATGATCCACTGTCAGAATTTCCAGTGAATACATCTGTTCTTCTTCATGTGTTTCAAGAAGACAAGTCCCTTTTACGAACACTGGCAAGTGTTTCCTGGCACATGAATTAAAGGGTTGTACTTGCTGCAGAGTTGCATTAATGTGACTCATTTTCATCCCAACAACACTGGAATTGTTCACAGTTTCTGTTGGGCATAACCCCTCTGCAAAGCTTTGCCACTTATGGAAGTTATCCTGGGATGGACAGATGCAGATGATGTCTTCATGGCCTTCCATGACAGGGAAAAACTCATTAAACGTGTGCAAGAGGGGTTTCTCAACTGGGGATGTGACAAGAAAAATGACCTGGAAGGTTCCTTTTGGCAAGAGTTGTTTACAGATCGAAGACACAGACTCCTTCAGGAAAGTCATTTTTGTCTTGATCCAAGTCATTTCATCACACAGAGTTTCATTTCCTTTGTAGTCAGTTCGGCCATTACAAAAGATCCAGCTTGTTTGCTCAAACAGATGCAACTGGTTTGTGAATTCTTTGATGTTCATGTCACCTGGTATCCTGTAACTCTGTAGAGAATGCATGTTTGCAGCATGATGCTGAAGGTATCTACTGCAAAGACCTGATATCTTTGAGTCTGGGTCAAAGTCAAAAACACAGAATATGTTCATGTTGAGCAGCCAGTCAATGTTGCAAAGGTCATCAGGTAGGAATCTATTTGTGATGAGTATGAACCATTTATCTTTTTCCATGAATTTCTTCCCATTTGTCATCAGCATTGTTAGTTTCCGTCCTAGGTCTTGGCAGTTTTCTGGGGCACTAAGGAACTTCATTTTCTCTGCTTCTTTCCTTTGTGCATCCCGATCTTTAACTCTCTGGTAGAAATCACTTAGGTCTTTGTCAATCACTGGCTCCGTTTTTGAACCCATCCTCTGCAGGATGGCTTCTTTTTCAAACTCCACTTTGCTAGTTTTCTCTTTGAAGTTTGGCAGACGAACTGCATACACCTTGCTTTTAACAATACTAATAGAAGGCACAATGTCAACCTCTACCACATACTTCTTTTCTGTACTTTCCCAGTCCATAACTTCAATGAACCTTGGAGGCCGCACACACTGGCGTACATGCTCCTTGTCAGAACAGACACTTCTTTCAATGTAGTCCAAAGCATCTACAAAAATATCTCTCTCTTTCACAGGGATACCAATTATCTCACCATGCACATAACCTGCATCCTCCTTGCTGTCCATCACACCAAAGTGTATTGTACCATTTGATCTAATGTTCATACAGCCAGTGGCAAATTTAAGGACCTCTTTTGCAAACTTAGCTTGGAGTCTTGTGCGATCCAATGCAGCAGCTATGGCAAATGACTTAAATTCATGGCATGGAGATATGAGATCAAGAGCACCTGATGCTGGTTGCAGGACTCTGTGCTTTACATACATGAAATCAATCCCTTCTTGATCAAATGGTCGATGTCTGCAATCTTCCTTTGAAGTTGAAGTTTGTCTCTCTTTTGAGACATCTTCAACACTCTCATGAGTCTGTGCAGGAGGGTCTCCACTTGCTGTAGGAACACACTGAACTGATTTCAATTCCAACTCAGTTTTTTTACCACTGCTGGGCTTTTTCTTCTCTTGCTTAACCTCTCGTTGCTTTGAGTTGATGAGCTCATCTCTCTTTTTAATGATCAAATGAGCAGGCCCTGATTTCATGCAAATCTTAGCCTTTAAAAACTCCTCATTTAATGTAAGAAGGATTTGTCCGTTTACTTCTTCCTCATAAAGCTTTTTTATGTTCTGCTCCTGCACTCCAATTGATTTCAGCCAGGTGCTGACTTGAGATTCGGTCCAAACCTCGGGTGATTGGTCAAGTTTGTCAGCTGTCGGTGGGGAAAAAAGGAAAGGGCAACAGGTTTGATTATAAATAAAAGAATAGGGAGCATTTTGCCACTGACAGTCAGTGCTAATTAGGCTGTCAGTATCAAATTAACTCTTACTGAAGACTTCAATCTAAATAGGTACATACTTGGTTTTTTTTTGCTCCATTGTTGATGAAAATAGAAGATATTTTAGTAATTTTTTGTTAAATACAAATGCTGTAATAGGTATTGTGGAGTAACTACTGTAAAGTGGAACAATTAGCACTCGTTCCTAAGATTCACATTATTGTAGATCACAATAAGGAGTTTGATTTCTCATTTGACCTGTTAAGCGGTTTTTTGGATGTAAAAATGTTAAGCCTAACAACTTTTGACCACAACACTGAAATATTTCCACCACCAGTGTTTCCCATTAATTAACTAGACTGTGGCGGCCTGCCATAGTCTAATCTGTCGCGCCATAGTCTAATCTGTCGCGCCATAGTCTAATTTGCCATGCTAGAGTCAGGGAATTATTATCAACTATAATATTTTTTTTTTCTAAGTACATTTGAAGTACAGTTTACCCCGTTAAATATGTGGCTGCAGTAGCCTACACCGGCATGTATGATTGTTTTTATGTCCGTTTCCTAAAACGGTCCGTACCTTGTTTACCTCCTGCAGAGTGTTACAACTCATAGCCGTTCTGAGCTTTTCAATCGCTGCGCAGGTTTCAGAGTTTTTAAACACAATAAAAGACGTTTGATCACCCTGTCAGACAAAGCAGCATAAATATTTGTAAACCTAGATATCGAAATTCTATATTCTTTTTGAACCTGCAAATCAAATGAAAGATCGAAACAAATCAATTTCGCCTAAAGACGCTGCGCAGCGCCGCAGCTCACCTGCTGTCTTGAAAAACTGCACTTAAAGTTTACTTATAAGTCTAAACATTAGATCAGACCTTTTTTCAAGAGGTTCTCTTCCTCATTATGTCAAAAACGTGCATTTAAAGATAAAGGTGGGTCCGCGGACCACACTTGAGAGGCAGAGAGAGAGATTTACATGGGCGAGAGTCCGGGAACATGCCATTGCACATGTAAGTGGACGGACAAGAAACAAAAAGTTAAATTGATCATTACTCTACAGTTTACATGTTTACCAGTAAAGTATGTGAACTACACGACTGACTGCAGTCTCTGTAAACAGAATGATGGCGTCCAAACTGCTCAATGTGCACTGAGTGGTCCTCGGTCATTGTGTCTGCACGTCATCCTCCCTGCTTATTAAAAACTATAAAAACTGGTCATAAACCACGTGTGAACGTTTTGATTTTGAAATGTTCTTAAATCGTTTGAGCTGCTGTTAATACTCTAAATATTTATAATACTGAACATAACAATTAATTTATAAATATGCTTTTGCGCAGCAAATTGTATGACGTCATCAAATCAAAGCATGTTGTAGAGATGTGATCCAAATTTGGACACGATGCTGGAAAGGAGCGATAATCATAACTAAAAGAGGAGTAGGAACAGTATGTCTGCTTGACAGTCTCTATGGGCCAAGCCTAAAGCCATTTAACTTCCATTGGCATTGGATTTTATGTTTTGACAATTTGTGCACTAAAAGAGCACAACATTGTGAGAAGAGAACAAAGTTTTTGATACATTTAACCTCTTAATTTTGTCCAAAATTGATGCATCTAACTTTAAAATGTACACATTTTTTCTCCCGGGGGTGCATTCTAGAGGGTTCGGTGTCCCCCCACCATAGTCTCATGAAATCCTATGGGAAACACTGATCACTGTAATCGTTCATCCTTCTTCTCATATTACCTGTGGTGTACCACAGGGCTCAATCCTAGGTCCATTTTTACTCTCGCTTTATATGCTCCTACTCAATATCATTCAACATCAAAATACCCTGTTTTTAGTGATTGAAAGGGTTATAGTACTATGAGCTTTGTGTTGATATGCATAATATTAAGGAAACCATTTGGCCTAATAAAGAAAAAGTATGATTAGCATTTTACCATCTTTCACTCTTTTTTTTGGTGTTAAAGACCTCTAACTGACCGCCATGGTCTGCTGAAGAGTCTTTGCTCTGTGTTACTCGAGAGCAGCATAGCACGGATTAGCTTCTCAATTACAGCGGGTCTACCTGCCAAAGGGTGGTCAAAGGAGCGGCTATACTGTTAATCCCTACAGTGTTATTGAAAAGCTGCGTTCATTCTATGATAAACACATTCTATTTCCGACAAGTTCTTCAAAAGGAAAGTCCCCAGTATATATTTCATTGACGTGCTTTTATTTTTAAACAGCTATGCGGTATTTTCAGCCAAGCCTTGTACTTAAATCCTACAAGTTTTCATAAGAAGAGTGGTTTGTAGACTTTTGCATGCACTATTCAGAGTGGCAGATAAGCCACAAAGTTAATTTCCAACCCTGCTTGGTAGACTTATGGTTATATGAAGGCTGTAAAGCCTCTGCTGACAGTTTTATTCCTGCTGGTGTCTTTATTGCATAACATATCCCTCTGTATCCAACAAACAAACAAATTGCACAACTTGTCACAACACTCACCCATGATCTTCTTTTCCTTTTCATCCGATTATCAATTTTGGTGTTTCACCTTCCTAATCACCTTCCATCTGCGAAAAAACATTGAGTCCATTATCAACTTAGTTGTTATTTCAGTTGTTCTTAATTCTTATTCTTAGTCATTATGATCAATCTGCCTGTCTGCGTCTGCTTTACTGTTAGTTTTTATGCATTTATGTCTGCTGCAAATACTAGTTTTTATGTTTTACATTTTTGTATCATGTTTGTTATTTCCTAAAAGCCTAACTAGGGACAAGAAAGGCAAATTAGCCATGGCTAGAAGTCCTATTGCATCGGTTGCACTTTAATTCGATGTGTAACAATGGCCATATGTATTATCCCTGACAAATAAACAAATATAGATAAATATACACATGGAATATTACAGATGTTTGGTCAAACTGGTTCACACGTATTTTAAACCCTTACAACTATGTAGACAAACTTGATTAGAAAAACTTCAACAGTCCTGGTACAGACATTGAACAGAGTCACTCAACCTTAGAGAGGCCTCTATGGAAATTCAAATTTTGGCAAAACATTTCTAAAGGATGCCTTAAATTTGGGGTTTAATGGATTTTGAGTGGCTGGCTATGGCTCAATATTGATCATCTCTCAACCAGAAGGTTGATGGTTCAATCCTTGCTTCTGCAGTCCACTTATCAAGGAAATGTGTAGGAATAAAATTAGTTTATGCTGATGGTCACTTTACAAAGCATCCTCTGCCATCAGTGTCTAAATGTGACATGTAGAGTAAATGCACTTTGAAACATTAATGTAAAACATATTCAACAGGCATTAATCCACTATTTTCAAACTTTTGAGTGAATATGACGTGTAAAGACATCGGTGTTGTCTATGTAGTCTAGTTTAAGTCCACTCATGTGTTAACACCAGAATGAGGATGTAGGCTACATTTAGCCTGGGCAGGGTTCATATTTGCAATTTGAAGAAATCTACAGGAATAATAAAAATCAGTGGCATTAGTAGGCCTAAACTGCATTTGGCTATAAAAGTGTTCATCCAGGTCAAAGCTATGTTGACCTTTATCACCTGGATTAAAGTCTACAACTACTGTATGATGTTTTTAAGGTGGTTGGATGAGATATAACTTTTAGTAGCCAGTTTATAAATGTATCTTACCTCACACCCTCTGCAGTAGTGTCTTTAGTTGATAAGGAACCACCTGCTGCCGCAGCCTGTGTGTCTGAAACAGAGGGAATGTGATGATAAGCTTGATAGTTTCATGAATTATTAAGACATTCTTGCTTTGATGGTGACTCATGCTTTGCTATAGTTAGTTTCAACAGTTAGTTTAGACCACTTCTTAAAAATTGAGCAAGTTATTTATACTCTAAATGGGAAAGATAGAGACGCAGTTTCCCAAACTATCTTAACTATCAAAATGTTCTCAAAATTTTATTAATTCTTATTTCTTGTTTTTCTTGGTTTGCTGATGGTCGGACTAAAACCAATAGTTCTCTTGTAGTGAGGAGGGGAAGTTTAGAACCAGTTGTTATTTTTCTGCATGCAAAATTCAGCCCATAATCACTAGGATGTAAAACATGATGCAAAGAAAACCAAACTTTCTTTGGTTTCGAGGGTCCTCTCTCCATTCTCGGCCCAGGTGTATCATACTCCCTACTTCCTTCATTCCTGTTATGTCCCTGCGATTTTCTTATGAGCAACCACGAAAAAAAGAGGCAAACATTGCTCCTACCTTGATGAAATGCAGACACATAAACAGCCTTGTTCCACTTCTCCGGGCTGGTTTTCTTTTATTAAGAGTCAAATTGTTCTGCCGCTACCGAAGAGAAGCACTGGACGTCGGGCTGCTCTTTCTTCCGCTTCCCGCCTAAACTCTGAACACCGGCTGGTTCTGCCTGTCACCGGGCTTGACTGGACCTACTGTGCAAACTCAGTGCCTTAAGTTTCTTTTATGGGGAAATTCATCGACCTACCCTCATGTGCACCGCCCTTACTGGAATTTCTGCCACGTTTAGTGATCTAAATCACTAGTATCTTTGAGTCTGGGTCACAGCTCATGAATAATAAGGGCCGGCTCTACAGTCTCCTATTGGCTCTTTAATCGGTCTATATTTGATTTTATTCAATCGGCCAAATAAAGTCATTCTTTGACCTATGATCTAAATGAATATATTTTACTTGATTGGTTTGTTTTTGTTTTTATACTGAGCTGTATAATTCCCATAATAACCCTATGTTTGGTATAAAACATTAATGTGATGATCAAGCACTTGCCATGTGTATTGACCTTGTATTTGTTGATATGCTCACTTCTATTATTTTTGTGCAATCAGATCAAACATTTGAACTTTTCTCCCACCATAAATTAAAATCCAGTTTTCAATCCAAGAATCCAAAATAAAAGTATAAACATGCCTCACTACTATCGTGTATGGTATAGCTTATAAGCATAGTCCAGGATGACGGTACATCTGTGCTCCATTGAAATGTTTTTTTATGGGCTTTGGTCAAATAAACCCACAATAAGTGAACGTGAACGCAGAATGAAATAGGAAGGGGAAACCACAGAGCTTTTGATATGAAGTATGCCTACAGGAAGAAGAGGCAGAGGGATACTCTAGATCAGCTGCTTTTTAATTTTCCTGACAGCTACTTTCACTATTGTTCAGTGTAGCTTTAGTATTTGTTTATTATCCAGCTAAATATTCCCCTTTTAAATGTATAAAAGTCCCTGACATGAGAAAATGTGAAAGAAAAGAGTTGAGCCAAGAAAAACAAAACTGCCCTAAACGGTGGAAAATCAACTACTGACAACAAAAACCTCCAGAATAAATGTAAAGGTTCTTCAGAGAACCAGAGGACATGAGAGGACAGGGTGAGAGAGTTTGACTGCAATGTTAAAATGGAAAGAAAAAAGGAAGAGGGTGGAGCTGATGGACATGTCCATTAATGTACCTCTGTATCACATTGTATAAGCCTTTATATAACATTTTCAAGCCACACCCTAACATTCAACATGGAACAAGTTTATCAGGTAGTACTGTATAAACAGAACAGCTCCAGGTGACAGTGTCATGAGCCAATGGAATTCTTTTGTAAGCCTCACCTTTTTATTTTATCGCCCTCACAGGGAGGACACAGGACATTCTTCCCAGGTACAGGAATCTCTTTTTGGCTCCCGTTTCCCGCCTTTGAGCCAAGATATGTTGAACACAAATCTCTGTACTGATTGGAAAGCGCGACAAAATCAATTTGATTCTCATCTGCAGGATATTTCTTATGATGTCCTGGTGCTCTCTCTCTATTGTCTCTGGCTAAACTTCATCAGAATACATTGTATTCATTGCTCTAAATCCTGATATGTCCGGGTTTTTATAGACATTAACAATATAAATTGTAAGAAGCCTTTTTGACACAATGACTTCTGTTAAATATTCAACCTTCAAGCAATCGTTACCCTGAAATGAAGCAATGACTCCACGAGCAAAAATGCAGGAATAAAAAAAAAAAAAGATTTTAATGTGCAAGTTATTAACTTCATGTAAACGCTCTTAAAAAAGTCTTTGTACATGAACGTTCTGCAGCCGACCTGCAAGTTTGTAATCAGACCACATAATCACATGATCATAAGAAAACTTCTGTATTCAGGTGTCACAGTGAACGCCCTTTGGAACCGTCCGCTCTTACCGAGTCAGCACAATAATCCTGATTGACACAAGCGAAGCAATCTAGCAGCATTAACTGGAATCAAGCACATTTAGCATAGTCATTCTTAAAGATCTGTACCCATGCAGCACAGTGATGTTTAAAAAAGAAAAAAAAAGAAGGCACATCGGCCGTATTAATGGATTTAACATCGCAGATCCAAATTGTGAATCAGTCTGTACAAAAATATACATACAGCATCTGCACAGTGAACAGGCTCACTGAGAAATACAACATTGCACAATAAAACTACCCAACAACATCCAGACATGTTTCCCACATTAGAGGCCAAATATTTTAGGGACAAACACTTTTTTGGACATGCTGTTATAAAATACAAAAGATTCTCTTTTCTCCGTCCTGCTACAACATGATATCCAACAACACTCTGTTGGTTTTTCAGACTTCCCCGAGGCAGAGGCAGAACTTGTGGACGGTTGTGTCGTGGGAACATTTATCGCCCAGGTGAGCAGAAGGCACTTAAAAGAGGGTGCAGCTGCTCCCACCTGGCAGTGGATCCCAGGCACTGCAGGCCCGGTCCTCACCAGCTTAAAGTGCAGCAGCTTGGCCCCATTTGATGTCCACCCTTACTGGCAATGCTCCCGTCTGTGCTGGGTCCACCTGACTCTGGTCCAGTTCACACTGGTTGTGTGTCCAGTGAGGAAGGATCTGGCAGTGTGTGCAACTCAGACTGCCTGAGAGGATCTGTAGCTGATTCTGAGGCAGATGTGAGATTCACCGTTTGACTGTGTGAGTCCACGTGTGTGGAAAGTGTTAACTCTGCTGGCTGCACTGTCTGAACCGCTAAATCTGAAGATACCGGCTCATCTGGTAATGAAGAGGGCGATGGTCCATTTGTTACCGTGTGATCGACCTGCACCAGCTGTAGAGAATGTGCAGGTTCCTGTGGTTGTGAGGCGTTTGATGATGTGTCTGTTGGCAGGTGTTGAGTGCACGGCTCATTTTGTCTCTGTGGTCTGAGGTGTGTGTATTCGGCTTGTGTTTTTCCATTCTGCTCAGCAGTGGAGTAGTAAGGCAGGAACGGCCTCTCTGATGCACATGTCCGCATGGCCAGGTAGGTGTGCATGAGCAGGTGGGGGAATCGGGAGGTGAAGTAAGAGACAAAGTCATCAGGGATGGAGCCCAGAGTCTCTTGTACCTCTGCAGGCAACTCTCTGTAATGGTGTTTCTGTAGAGGGAGAGTCACAGTGAGTCAAACTTTACAGACCACATTCTTTCAAAGACAAAACAGGAAAATACATGCCTACCTTGTTTCTCATTGCACGCATCAGGTCTCTGACCGATCCACCTTTATAGGAACGGAACTTCCGCAGATCTGCAGAAGAAAGGAAGACAAAACTCAATACATCAACCACAGAAATGAATACCTGATAATCATTCAACTAGAAACCAATGAACAGGGACACCTGAAAAACAGAGCTAAGCTTCTTTAATGCTACACTGTTTCTCAAGAACCCACACACTCAGTCAGGGCACACAGAGAGGAAAGAGAGGATTTTGTTTTCATGTTTCATGTAAAGAGACAAAGAAGAATGTTTTACAACGTCTTGTATCTTCACGTGCAAACTTCAGCCTCGGTCTCGTACCTGTCTGCAGTGGCACTGTGATATGCTCCCTCCAGTCACTCTTCACAACAGCCCTCCCTCCTCTCTCCAGCTGTCTCACGATTGGTCCGTCCAGCGGCTCCTTTTCTATTCTGTCACTCACATCCTGCAAGCAACCAACAAAAGATTATTTTAGAGACTTTCCAGTCGTTCGACAATAGTCTTAATCACATTCTGACCATTTCTAGAATTTGGTGATCACTGACACGTTTGTAATGCTGTTGTTTTATTGACAAAAGTAGATGGAACACTAGTTATTGTTCATGTTGCCGGGTATCTTATAACTCTGCAGAGAATGCATGTTTGCAGCGTGATGCTGAAGGTATCTACTGCAAAGACCCGATATCTTTGAGTCTGGGTCAAAGTCAAAAACACAGAATATGTTCATGTTGAGCAGCCAGTCAATGTTGCAAAGGTCATCAGGTGGGAATTTATTTGTGATGAGTATGAACCATTTATCTTTTTACATGAATTTCTTCCCATTTGTCATCAGCATTGTTAGTTTCCGTCCTAGGTCTTGGCAGTTTTCTGGGGCACTAAGGAACTTCATTTTCTCTGCTTCTTCCCTTTGTGCATCCCGATCTTTGACTCTCTGGTAGAAATCACTTAGGTCTTTGTCAATCACTGTCTCTGTTTTTGCACCCAACCTCCGCAGGATGGCTTCTTTTTCAAACTCCACTTTGATAGTTTTCTCATTGAAGTTTGGTAGACGAACTTCATACACCTTGCTTTTAACAATACTAATAGAAGGCACAATGTCAACCTCTACCACATACTTCTTTTCTGTACTTTCCCTGTCCATAACTTCAATGAACCTTGGAGGCCGCACACACTGGCGTACATGCTCCTTGTCAGAACAGACACTTTTTTCAATGTAGTCCAAAGCATCTACAAAAATATCTCTCTCTTTGACAGGGATACCAATTATCTCACCATGCACATAACCTGCATCCTCCTTGCTGTCCATCACACCAAAGTGTATTGTACCATTTGATCTAATGTTCATACAGCCAGTGGCAAATTTAAGGACCTCTTTTGCAAACTTAGCTTGGAGTCTTGTGCGATCCAATGCAGCAGCTATGGCAAATGACTTAAATTCATGGCATGGAGATATGAGATCAAGAGCACCTGATTCTGGTTGCAGGACTCTGTGCTTTACATATATGAAATCAATCCCTTCTTGATCAAATGGTCGATGTCTGCAATCTTCCTTTGAAGTTGAAGTTTGTCTCTCTTTTGAGACATCTTCAACACTCTCATGAGTCTGTGCAGGAGGGTCTCCACTTGCTGTAGGAACACACTGAACTGATTTCAATTCCAACTCAAGTTTTTTACCACTGCTGGGCTTTTTCTTCTCTTGCTTAACCTCTCGTTGCTTTGAGTTGATGAGCTCATCTCTCTTTTTAATGATCAAATAAACAGGCCCTGGTGTCATGTTAAACTCAGTCTTTAAAAACTACTAATTTAATGTAAGAAGGATTTTTCCATTTATGTCTGCCTTATAAAGTCAAAGTCAACTTTATTGTCAATTTCAAAATATGCCAGACATACAGTGGAATCGAAATTTCGTTTGTCTCCGTCCCGCGGTGCAATACAACCAAAATAAGGTAAAATAAGATAAGGTAAAATAGATAAAATAAAATGAGGTAAAAATAAGATAAATAATATTTACAGTAATAAATTTTAAATTGTGCAAAAGGTACAAAATGGTAAATTCAGTTAAATTAAATTTAAAGAAAAAGTAAACTTGTGCAATATGTGCAATGTGCAGTAAACTGATTGTACTTTTGAGATGTTAGCTTCAGAGTTATTAGTCCAGAGTTCTTGGTGGCAAACGGGAGGGGGTTTCAACGTCCAGTGTTCGTGGGGGCAGAGGGGGTGGAAGGAAGAGAGGGGAGAGAGTTAAGCTTCCTGACACCCCAGCTGGTCCAGTTTGCCGATCAGCTGCTGAGGGATGATGGTGTTGAATGCTGAACTGAAGTCTATGAACAGCATTCTGACGTATGAGTTTTTGGTGTCCAGGTGGGTGAGGGCTGGGTGAAGAGCAGAACAGATGGCATCCTCGGTGGATCTGTTACCTCGGTATGCAAACTGGTAGGGGTCCAGGGTGGCGGGGAGGGTGGATTTGATGTGGGCCATGACTAACCTTTCAAAGCACTTCATGGCGATGGGGGTCAGTGCAACGGGTCGATAGTCATTGAAAGTGGATGGTGAGGGCTTCTTTGGAACGGGTATGATGGTGGTGGCTTTGAAGCACGACGGAACAACAGCCTGACTCAGAGAAGCGTTGAAAATGTCCGTGAAGACATCTTTGAGCTCCTCTGCACAGTCCTTCAGCACACAGCCAGGAATGTTGTCTGGACCTGCAGCCTTGCGGGTGTTGATCTTGGAGAAGGTTCTCTTCACGCTGGCTGCAGTCAGGCACAGGGTCTGGTTGTGGGGAGGGGGGGTGGTCTTCTGTGGGGGCGTGCTGTTGTGTGCTTCAAACCTGGCAAAGAAGCTGTTGAGGTCATTCAGCAGAGAGGTGTTGCTGTCACAGGTCTGTGGCTTGGGTTTGTAGTCCGTGATGGTCTGGATACCATGCCACAGGCTCTGCACGTCTCTGCTGTCCTTGAAGTGTCCGGTTATTTTTAGTGTGTAGCTGCGTTTGGCTTTCCTGAAGCCACGGGGCAAGCTTTTCTATGTACGGCTCCTTCACTCCAATTGATTTCAGCCAGGTGCTGACTTGAGATTCGGTCCAAACCTCGGGTGATGGGTCAAGTTTGTCAGCTGTGGGTGCGGAAAAAAGGAATCGGCAACAGGTTTGATTATAAATAAAAGATTGGGGGACATTTTGAGCATTTTGCCACTGACAGTTAGTGCTAATTAGGTTGTAAGTATCCAATAAGCTCTTATTGAAAACGTAAATCTTTAAATAGGTAAATACTTGGGTTTTTTGCTCCAAGGCGGCAGTAGAACTAGGGTTGTCAAAATATTAGAACTTTAACTTCGAAACGACTCCAAAAAAAACAAGATTGTATTGCTGTAAGGCAAGCGAGTGGTATACCATTTTTTGATAACCTTAAGCCTAACAACATTTGACCACAACACTGAAATATTTCCACCACTGCACTAGGTTTGTTTTTTTCTAGCTTTAGCGGAACCTTCTCGGTCAACACATGTAATCATTCATCTTCCACTTCACATATTACCCATGGTGTACCACAGGGATCAATCTTAGGTCCACTTTTATTTTCGATCTATATGCTCCTATTCTTCGGTATATCATTCAACATCAAAATGCCGTGTTTTTCAGTGATTGAAAGGGTTATAGTAGTATGAGCTTTGTTATATGTATAATATAATGTAAACCATTTGGCCTAATAAAGAAAAATTATGATTAGCATTTCAGCATCTTTCAGTATTTTGTTTTGGCATTAAAGACCACTAACTAAGCACAATGAAAGTCCCCAGTAAATATCATTGACATTCTTTTATTGTGAAACAGCTATATCAGGAAACTTTTTATTTTCAGCCAAGCCTTGTACTTAAATAGTATAAATCTGGATTATAATATTATACTTACAACATTTTGCTGCCAGTTAAAATATATATATATATTTAAGTATTTGTTGGACTTTTGATTCCACTATTCACAGTGACAGGTAAGCAACAAAGTTAATTTCCAACCCTGCTTGGTAGACTAATGGTATGGAGGCTGTATAGCCACTTATGACAGTTTGATTCCTGCTGGTGTCTTTATTGCACATCATATCCCTCTGTATCCACTGTTTCCTGTCTGCCCCCACCAAATAAAATGTAAAAATCACACAACTTGTCACAACACTCACCCATGATCTTCTTTTCTTTTTCATCAGATTATCAATGTTGGTGTTTCACCTTTCTTATCACCTTCCATCTGCAAAAGAAAATATTCAATTACATTGAGTCCATTATTGACTTAATTGTTATTTGAGTTATTGTTCTTAATTCTTATTCTTAATCATTATGCATCTATGTTGCTGCCCATGTATGTCTGATGCATTTATCAGTTTTTATGTCTATTTTACATTTTAGTGGGTTATTTCCTAAAAGCCTAACCAGTGTTGGGCCACGCAGGACAGTCAAACCTCTGTGCCTTTGAGTTATTTACTGAGATCACAAAGAGGCCTAAAAGGACTCTTTATCCCAGAATCCCCTGCGGTACTTCACACCTACGTGTGACGTTAAGGGGGGATCGGAACCTGAGGGAGACCCCAAAGGAAGGCGGCCAGGTGACAAAACTCTGAGACTCCCCTCGTTCAATCTCTTTCCACGCGCTGACTTCAAGTGCTCGGAGACACAAACTCACCTCCTGTTTCCTGCAACAATCTTCCTTTGTTTTAAGTTTTGGCGCGCAGGTAATCCGCGGCTGGCAGTGTTCTGAATTCCGAGCTCAGATTGTCCAGTGAACGCATCTCAGTTTCTCAGACTATAACAGATTATCACAAAGATAACGGTCTTATTCCGTCCTGCAATGAAAGGACATCAACGGACATCTTTCCCCTCGACGGAGAACCAACGAAGCCGCTCTTGCCGTAAGGGACCCTCGCCGCCATCAGACGCCTCTGCACCTGGACGGACAGAAGATCTGTTTTATCGCCGGACTCCTTTTTCCTTCACCGATCGCAGGCAAAGCGATTCACAAGTGAAGCTTAAGTAGGTCTGAGCAGAATTAGCTTTAGAGAGTGTTTTTAACAATTGTTTGATTGAAGCAGAAACTGTAATTTTTATCTTTGTTGGACCGTCGTGTCCTGAGTTTTACCTGTTTAAAACTCTTGTTGTTTCCATTTCGGACCGCTGCGTCCTATATGTGTTTATCATAACAGCGTTATGACCGGGTATTATTCTTCTGATCAGAAAGGCCAGTGTAAGCCGTATTAACTTGAATTCGGCCATTGGTTTGTTTCTGTGAATGAAGGGAATTACTCCGAGTTGTGGTGCGGGATTCGGACTGTGATCCGGCCTCTTCAGGCACGCATTTCTCTCCACCTCTACGCTCCTCTTCTATCCTTTTTTCTTCCCCTTTGACTACCACACACACACACACACACACAGATCTGTACACTCGCGGCCATCCAGACGCCTCAGAGACACAGATCGTGTAGGGCCGAACTCTGTCTCTTTTAGACATTAAGGCCACATTAGGTCTTTGTTAGGTGTGTGCCATCGAAAGGGCGACCACGTGGGACGAAGCAATCTCCCCCCTCTTCCCCTTCTCTATCTCTCTTTCATCCACAGACACACACACACACACACACACACATTCACACCTCATCCACAAGCCTTGCTTGATAATGTTTGTTGCTTAGATTAGTTTATGATAGTTATTTGTTTGATTAAGTTCATTGATTTTGGATTGATGTTACTTTGTTTAAATAAATTCTGTTATAATTTAAGAAAGCAGTTGTTTGTGAATACTGGTGTATTTGCATTGTGATATAAGCTGGGTGTGAAGGCTTTGTGTACGGATTTCACGCCTTCAATTTATTAAATATAGTTATTAATTATTAATAATATTAGTAATTAAATAACTGATTTGAGACTGATTTGAGTGATATTTTGGTTATATTTCCCTGAGTACAGGTTGGTGCCCCAAAACGAGATTAAACATAGTTTAATTATATTTTATTTATATTATTAATATTTAAATATAATTATTAAAGAATATAACCAAAGTTGACTTGATACAACCCCAACACCAGGAACAAGGACGGCAAATTAGCCATGGCTAGAAGTCCTAAGTATACACGTTGCATCGGTTGCACTTTAATCCAATGTGTAACAATGCCTATATGCCTGACAAATAAATTGATAAAGATAAATATACACATGGAATAAGACAGACTTTGGTAAAACTGGTTCACTAGTATTTTTAACCAATTTTGACAAACTTAAAACTGGATTACAGAAAGCTTCAAACATCCTGGTACAGACATTTCACTGAGTCACTCAATCTTAGTTCAATGCAAAAAACAGTTCAATCAATCAAATCATCAAAACTACTCAAGATTACAGCCCAAGTGATTTAACATTTTAGAGGACTTTATGGAAATCAACATTTTGGCATGACAAATATATTGGCTGAATTATTTTGTAATTGTTTTTATAAATTAAAAAGCCTAATGTACAAAACATTTCTATAGGATGCTTTAAATTTGGGGATTAATGGATTTTGAGTGCCTGGCTGTGGCTCAATGGTACTAATGATCATCTCTCAACCAGGGGGTTGGTGGTTCGATCCTTGCTTCTGCAGTCCACTTATCAAGGGTTTTTGGGCAAGACACTGGACTCTAAATCACTGCCAGGTGGCTTATCCAGTGATGTGTGAATTTTAAGGAATGGAATTAGTTTATGCATATGGTCAGTCACTTTACAAAACATCCTCTGTCATCAGTGTCTGAATGTGAACTGTAGAGTAAATGCACTTTGATATGTTAATGTAAAACATATTAGTCCTAAGTCTCAACAGGTATTAATCCACTATTTTCAAACTTTTGAGTGAACATGACGTGTAAAGACATCTGTGTTGTGTAGTCTAGTTTAAGTCCACTCGTGTTAACACCAAAATGATGATGTAGGCTACATTTAGCCTGGACAGGGTTCATATTTGCAATTTGAAGAGATGTAAAAGAACAATAAAAAAGCAGTATCATTAGGCCTAAACTGTGTTTGGCTATAAAAGTGTTCATCCAGGTCAAAGCTATGTTGACCTTTATCACATCGATTAAAGCCTACAACTACTGTATGATGTTTTTAAGGTGGTTGGATGAGATATAACTTTTAGTAGCCAGTATATAAATGTATCTTACCTCACACCCTCTGCAGTAGTGTCTTTAGTTGATAAGGAACCATCTGCTGCCGCACCCTGTGTGTCTGAAACAGAGGGAATGTGATGATAAGCTTGATAGTTTCATGAATTATTAAGACATTCTTGCTTTGATGGTGACTCATTTTTGCTTTGCTATAGTTAGTTTCAACAGAGTTAGTTTAGACCACTTCTTAAAAAATGTGAGCAAGTTATTTATACTCTAAATGGGAAAGATAGAGACGCAATTTCCCAAACTATCTTAATTATCAAAATGTTACATACATATGTCATTTAGATACAGGACTCTAAGACATACATTAAGAGAGCGTTTTACAGTTTAATAAAGTAGTCAGTAATCTGCAATGCATATATTTGAAAGTAATTTTTTAGCTCCCTGTTGTTGCCTATTTGTCAGGAGGCCGTGGCAGACCAGCCATTGATGTTTCAAGGCAGCATATAGTGTTTCTGCTGAGACAAGGATACACTGTCAAGCAAATGGCTGGCATGTTTGGTTGCTCCTCATCGTTTCTTTACAAGAAAACAAAGCTGCTTGGAGTGTCTGTTCGCAAGAGGACATCTACCAGTGACAGACGAAGAGCTCATCCAACACATTACAAGACTTCATGGGCTTTATCCTGATACAGGAAGTGAGGTACAGTAGTTTTTATGTTTCCCATGAACTATACAGAAAATGTATTTTTTAATTCGGGTCACCAATACAACTAGCTGAAAATGTTTTTGGTTTGTGTGTTGGTTCTATGTTATTAGATGATGAGAGGATTGCTCCGAGCTGAGGGGCTGTTCGTTCCACGCCGTAGGGTACGAGACGCATTGACCCAGATAAATCCTGCTGCAGCTGCACACAGGTGGAGCAGTGCTGTGACCAGAAGGGTGTACCATGTTCCCCATCCCAACAGTTTATTGCACATAGATGGAAACATGCGCGTCATAAGGTAATTGGTCTGTATGTTATATACATGACTAAGTATTAACAGGGATGAACTCCATAACTACACAAGATATTCTCTAATTTATATAATTTATGTTATCAGATTATACTCTTTTTGTAAGAGAGACCGGAGCCCAGCAGATAGAAAGAAAAACAAACACGGACAGACTGACCAAATTACATATAGCATCAGAGAAAATCACATACATCACTAAATACATTTGAAGTTGAAAGTTTGTATTATATCAGTTGGCGTTATGGATATGGTGGTGGAGAGCATTGTTACGTTTGATACATTTTTTTTTTTTTTTTTTAAATTCAACACAAATAATCGTGCCTCCACTGTACTGATGCAGTTTGTAAAAGCAACCTGCATGTATGGCCTTCCTTCCAGAGTTAGATCAGACTATGGAGGTGAGAATTCACAAGTTGCACTGTTCATGAACCTTGTTCAAGGTGTGGAGAGGAGGAGTCACATCACAGGTGAGTCTGTCCATAACCAAAGAATAGAACGTCTTTGGAGGGATGTTTTTCTGCATGTTCTACCATCTTACATCTATCTGTGATACATTTTACTCTCTTGAGAATTCTGAGCTTCTTGATGCTGAGGATGACCTCCACAAAATGGCACTGCAAATTGTCTTTCTGCCAGAATTTCAGAAATGCCTGGAATAACCACAGTCTGCGCACAGAAAACAATAGAACACCTGTCCAAATCTGGATTGCAGGAATGCTGGCCAATATGGAGATGGACAGCACAGCCATCAACAATGTCTTTGGTGAGGACCGTTACAGTGAACAGAGTTTGGAGGCCCTTTTGGCACACCATGGGATTGGCACTTTCCCCAGATGTGCCAATGATGATGACAATGACCATTTCCCAGCTGTTGTTGTGGAAGAACCCAGAATCCACCTCACTTCACAGCAACAGCAACTCATCATCCAGGCAGTTGAAGATATTCCAGATATGACACAGAAATACCAGACTTGCTGCACAGTAATTGCAAATATGCTTGTGTTGCCGCAAAGTGAAAATAATAATGTATAATAGTTAAGATCAAACTGATACATTGGACGACAATTTAAAGTAATATCACACAGTAGGGAGTGATATTGTACTTAATATCGTCACTGCGGCGTGTGTCTACGACAGAATCGTAGCAGTGAATATATCCAGAACAACATCTTGACCTCGAGTGTGATGTTGCTTTTATACAACAGTAATACAAGCAGAAAATAGTGGTAACAAGTAAAAATCAACAACAGATTATTTTAACTCCACCAACTCAACTAGTTCCACAGTTTAACTAAAACTAGTCTCATTCTAAGCAACCCAAACACTCTCCTGCACTGTTACTTTGTTGGTCTCCATGGTTACCACAGAGCAGCTACTTTGTAGTACGAATCTTAACTTGTGTGTCATAAGAAATGGATTTTATCATGAAACCATTGAAATTAGAGTCTGTTGTTTGAGATGATGAATAGATAAAAACTGTCAGCTGTAAATGTCAATTCAAAGTATTCAAAGCTCCTGGCTGAGGTGGAGTGATACATGTTGTGAAAAGTCCCAGTGATGTTGTGTCCTATATCGTCACTCATGTAATGCCTCTGATCCAATCATATTGCTTGGTCAGAACTAACGGTTGTATAAATTACCATATACCATACCTTATGATGGAAGAAGTATTCTGCTCCTGTACAGAAGTAAAAGTGGTATTACCACACTGAAAATACTCCTGCATTTAGATGTTGTATAGTAAATGTTCACTGACAATGTTTTACTGTTATAATATTGTTTCAACAAATATTAAAGGCAGGTGAGGAATCTGCTCACTCTTTTACTTAAAGTACCCTCTATATGATCATAGTTAAGTAATGTAATATTTTGTCTAATGACCAATAATAAGACTACTTCTTGCAGTACACCACTTTACACCCTGTCATTTTACCTCAGAAATCAAAGACACTGCATATTTTTTCTTGAAGAATACAATTTAAATTTTATTGTACAACTGCAAAATGTCCTGCCTCCATTGCATAACATTGGAACATGTCATTGATAACCAAGTTTGAGGGGGAAAAAAAGGTGCGAGTTGTACTTTAACATGGAAATATCAGTAAACGTCATATCAGTTCTGAAATATTTGACTCCCAAAGAGTAATTTGGGAGTAGTATAACCATACTATAACTACTAATTATTCTTGTGTTCAGTTATAATTACTTTACACTAATGCACTGAAAAAGCAGTTTTAATTTGAAGAAAATTGCAGCAACGTTACAGACTGTCGACAAATATCACATCCAGCTTTGCTCCTGGGTCAAAGCGGCGTCGTTTAAATGCTTGAAGGCTACCCTGCAAGATGTTGTCTCTGCGAACGTTTATTTGATTGCTTGTGTGATTACAGGTGAGGTCCACTTTGCTGAGGAGCTTCATCAAGACAGTTTGCAGATCAATTCTGTAACATAAAAACAAATATAAAACTAAGATGACAAAAGACAACTTTGAAGTTTGAGAATAAATATTCAAATGAAAGTAAAATAACATACTGAGATGATGAGGATTCACTATTCTCCACTATTGTTCTAAGAGTTGGCTGAAGAGGCAGTGATTGTACAGGAGACTAGTGAGGAGGAGAAGGAAGAGGAGGTGAAGGGCTCTGTTGGTCTATGGCAGGGCAAGCATTGCTCGGGTCACATGCATCTATTATCTGAATTGGAGGCAAAAATACACACAAACACAGATACACAATATACATTAAAACTGTAATTTAAAAAAACTAGTACAAATGAAAATGTTTGAAATGACATTGCTAATCACCTGTCCAGCTGGTGTTACCATCCACTGAATATAGAGGGTCGAAAACCCTTTGTTGTACTGCTCAATGGATCCTGACAGTGTGCTTTCAAGTACTTTGGTTGATGCTGCTTCTCTAAGACAAAAAACCTCACTGGCCATTTCCTCTTGCCCAACAAAATCAAACAATGTCTAAAGCAGAGAACAGAAACAGGACTTTACATCTATGAATTATCATACCATGCACAACCCAGAGCAAAACTTAACATCAGAGGTGAACTCCTTCTCAGAGGTTAACATTAAGACAGGTAAAGTGATAACCTGAATAGATTCAGACAAGACAAACTTCCTCGTCCTCTCCAATCCATTAGGAAACTTGAATTTGAGCAGCACACTCTCAGGCTCTTCAAAAGCTTCCATTCTGTCTTGTCTTGCCTCAATTGCCTATAACACATAATTACACTTGTATGAATTTTAAAATGCATTTTTAGAGCAACAGACTGTGAAAGAGTAATTGAAATCATATTTCATTACATAACTAATAGAATTTACCTTTAACCGTCTCTGTTCCTGTGACTCCAGTCCCTGACGTCTCATTTCCTGTTTGCGATAAAAGAAAACATGTTTTCATCTAATCCATTAATACAATACAAATGTTTTTTCCAATGACAATCCAGCATGAAAGTAGCCTACTATTTGTCTGTCTGCCAACAATGATTCATTAAATTCTGCGTCTTGTTGAAGCCGTAGAGCCCGCCATTCTTGCAATGTCTGAAAAGCAATCAGTATAAGTGAGAGATACAACATAATTAGAATAGAAAACTGTATGACAGTAACCCATTACAGAAAAAATACAAAACTTTTACCAAAAACTAATGGTAATGAAGGCAAGAGGTGTGTTCTTCATTACCTCAGTTGTGCTTGTTTCAAAAAGTGGTCCTGGCACAGGCTCACTTTCAAAGCATGCTGCTGGTGCAGGCTCAGGAGGTGCGAGAGGCATACCTAATGTTGTTTCCTGTGATATATTGTGAAAGTTCACAAACAATCAACTCATGCGATCCAAGTTCAACATTTTTTTTATCACTGACCAAAGTTACTGTATGAGGAACTGCATACCTGTAACACAAGTGGGAGGATGTATAGTCTACTCCTTCCAGTAACCTCCTTTAATTCTTTGACAGAATGGACTTGGACCTTTGTCAGCCTCTTGCCTTTATCAGCTCTGGCCAACTCAAACCCAAACAGATTTAAGCTTATTTGGGGGTAGCTCTGATGGACAAACTGATTAAACTCTGCCAAGCTCCAGTTCAGTTTAAGTTGAAAGCGTTGGTTTTTCCCTGTCTCATGCACTGGTCTCCCTAAAATGAAAGAAATTTGAGAAATACAAAAAGATGTATCATTCAGCACACATCATTTGCTGTTTAAGTCTGTACAATGTCAATCTAATGTGAACATGTTTTGTAAATATAATTTATAAATTACATATAATTACTTTATATTCATTGTCTCATTTTGGTTAGGTAAGGCTTGTTTCAATGGTTTCACCCCCTCAGATGTCCTAAACTTACCAAAACCAATCTGAGCAAACTCCTCTCGTTGTTTTACTGTGGGGATCCACAGGTTATGTTGTTTGCTTTCATTACGCTGTCTACATATTTGACGTTAATGTTTATGTTAATATTCGTGAAACAAGAGCCAAACAAGGTCCAGTTATCTATTCTATTGTAAATATAAGCTGATTTTCAGCTAGCGTCTTAGCTATATAACGTTAATAACATTGCACTACCTGTTTGCCGTTAGTGACATTACTCTAGCTAACTGTAGTAGTAGCTTACAGCTAGCTCTAGCGGCGGTAACGTTACCGTTACTACGGCGTTATAGTTTACCTGACCAAATTACCATATTCATTTCGGATATGTCTGTACATAATTGAAGATATCTACAATGGCATTTTTACATGTGGAAATTCAATTTTTGATATCAACAATTCAATTTTGACTAGTTAAAAAGAAAATTGTAGATATCTCTAATATAATTGTTACACGTAAGAATGTAATTACAGATATCTGGAATTGCATTCTTACATGTAATAATTCCAGGTCAAGATATCAATAATGTAATTTCGACTAGTAAGAAGTGCATTTTAGATATCTGTATCTGTATTGTTAGAACAATTGTAGATATCATAAATGAACTTTGTCACTAGTAAGAATAGAATTGTTGATATCAAGAATTAACATTTTTACTAGTGAGAATTGAGTTGTAGATATTATGAATTAGAATGTCAAAATGTCATTATGGATATGTCGACTTTGAATTACAACATGTAAAAATTGAATTACAGATAGACCTATCTGTAATTAAATTTGAATAGAAGTCAATGGCACAAGTTGACTAGTTGTAATTAAGTTACAGATATCTACAATGACCTCCACTAGTGAAAAATTAATTGTAGATATCTTTAATTAGAATTGTTACTTGTGAAAATTACATTGTGGATATGTCGGCTTGGAATTCTAACATGTCAAAAAGCAATTATTGATATCTACAATTGCTATTAATACTTAAATGTTAAAAGGGCTTGCCATACCTCTACGCTGTAGTCGGGAAAGATGTGTGTCTTGGAGCCACGGAAGGATAGGGACCCAGCCTCTCTCGCCAGCTTCAGGATGCGCTCCTTTGCCTGGAAATAGTGGATCCGAGCAATGAATGGACGTGGGGGATCATCCTGCTTTTTCCTCGGAGTGGCTACTCTGTGGGCTCTGTCCACAGTCAGGGGGATAGGAAAAGCGTCTGCTCCAAAAAGTTCTTTAGCCTAAGGAATATTTCCATGAACGAGGATGGATGCTGACCCTCAACTTTTTCAGGTAAGCCTGTTATACGGATGTTGTTGCGCCTCGATCTATTTTCCAGGTCGTCCGTCTTAAACTTGAGGGTCTCGTTTTCTTTGGACAGGGGGAATCGTCCCGTATTTTACACTTTGATATTGCGTCCCGTTTTGAATCAGTACGGGACGCGGTTTGTCCCCTACTGATTCAAAACTTCCAAGATGCCTTGAACTAGTGATGTGTAGTTCGTGAACGATTCGTTCAAAACGAACGAATCATCTGGGTGAACGAACTGAACTGAATCACTTACTGAAAAGAGTCGTTCATTTCTCAACTTCAGTTGCGCTCTCCCGTCTCGTGTCTCTCTCTAGACCAGGGGTGGGCAAACTTTTTGACTTGCGGGCCACAATGGGTTCTAAAATTTGACAGAGGGGCCGGGCCAGGAACAGATGGATGGAGTGTTTGTGTGAACTAATATAAATGACATGTAAAAGCCATTACATGAAAGGATTTGGCCTTTAACAGGTAGCAAAGCATGAATATGCAAGGCTCATTGTACAAATTGATTTCCAAATGCATTCATTTAATTTAATTTAATTTTAATAAACACAGTAGAGAAACTCACGTTCAGTTTCAGTGGGAACAGTGTTGTTGATCTCCCTTTTTTGCCAGTGCATTAAAGTCTGGAGTTAGTTTTGTAGTGGTAATTCTCAGGATAGATCCGAGGTGTTGGTCAGTTAACTTGGATCTGTGAGGGGCTTTGTTGATGTTCATGACGCTGAATGTCTGCTCACATACGTAGGTATATCGCTTAGCTCAGGAAATTTGTCGGATTTCCTCATTAACTCCAAAAATGCGCTGATCTCCACTTTCAGCTCCCACACTCGTTGAAACACTTTGCCCAAACTTAACCAGCGGACACGAGAGTGGTACAGTAAGTCCTGATGATCCGCATCAGTTTCCTCCAGGAACATAATAAACTAACGACGCTGAAGTCCCCTTGCTCGTATAAAGTTAACAAGTTTTACAACTGGATTCACTGGATGATTAAGCTGCAATACAGACTGACACAGAGATTCCTGATGGATGATGCAGTGAAGGAAAATAACATCCTGGTCAGGGTTTTCCTCTTTCACTTTATCCTGGATTCTTTTCAGCAGCCCAACATGTTTTGCAGTTAAATTTGGCGATCCATCCGTTGTGACATTGGCAAGTTTACTCCAAGGTAGCTTCATTCTCTCGATGACAGCAGACACCTGGTTATACAAGTCCTCTCCTCGCGTTTTTCCTTTCAGGGACTCCGTGGTCAAAAACTCCTCCGTTATCTCAAAACTGTCATTAATCCCTCGGATAAAAATGAGGAGCTGAGCAGTGTCTTTCACATCATTACTTTCATCCAGCGCTAGTGAATATAACTTAAAGGACTCAGCCTTTTTGTTTAATTCACTGGCTATATCTTCGTCAATCAGTTCCACACAGTGAGTCACAGTCCTGTGTGATAAACTGATTTTTTCAAACTGGCCTTGGCTCTCCGGACCTTTGCTGTCTCTATGATGCATTCTTTTAAAAACTCGCCTTCGGAGAAAGGCTTGCTAGCCTTTGCTAATTTGAATGCCAGCAAAAAACTTGCCTTGGTAGTTGACTCTTGAATCGCAGTTTGTTGGTGAAAAAAATGTTGCTGAGTCTGTAAATTATCCTTCAACCTCTGAGCTGTAGCCGCCCGTTCTTGCGTTGACTGCTTGCTAGCGTAGTTAGCATGCTTCGTAGCAAAGTGACGACTGATACTGTACTCTTTGAAAACTGCGACAGTTTCTTGGCATATCAGGCATACAGCCTTTGATCGGACTTCAGTGAAAAAATATTTAGTTGTCCACTCTGTATTAAACACTCGGCATTCACTGTCCACTTTTCTTTCCTTTGGTCCGCTCATTTTTACAGAATGGCTCATACGGGTTCATAGGGCAAAGCGAAAAAGTGAAGAAGGGAATAATACACCACACTCTGAAGTGCGCCATCTATTGGGGAAACGCGGGCATTACAGGGGAAAACGAACGAGGTTTAATTATAATAAAATTTAATTTAATAATAATATAATTTGGACAAGTTCGGCGGGCCGGATTAAAAAGCCCAACGGTATATGTATATGGCCCGCGGGCCGTAGTTTGCCCATGCCTGCTCTAGACCGTAAGAGTCACTCAAAGCCCGCCCTCCCTCTCCCTTTCATGTCAGTGATACGTACTGACTGAACCAACAGGACAGAGTCGGTCGGGAGCTCTGTGTCACTAAAGCCCGCCCCTACTTCTCCCTCGCATGTCTCCAAAATTGAGGAAGTAGCAAATATGTTCTTTAATATTTAGGTGTCGCGAAAATGTTTGTGCTTTTTATAGCTGCTGTCAGTTTGCAAACGGCTTTTATATCCAACTTAGCTGACTGTTTTAACATCCACTAACGATCGTGTTTCAGTCAGTACAGTGTATGAGTGTGTGTGTGTGTGTGTGTGTGTGTGTGTGTGTGTGTGTGTGTGTGTGTGTGTGTGTGTGTGTGTGTGACTGAGGCTGGTGACTCGCAGTCTCGCTCGTTCACGTTCAGTCAGTGTTTCGTTCACTGAACGAACTGAGAGGAAGAGAGTGACTCGGAGGCGGAGCTCTTGTTCAGTTCGTTCACTGAACGAACTGAACAAGAGCTCCGACGTGAATCACTGAACGAACTGAGAGGAAGAGCAGAGCTCTCGTTCAGTGAACGAACGCGAGCAGAACTAAACGTTCGGCCGTGTTTCAGCTTATTACATTCTGATTCACAGACAGAGCTGCGGAGAAGTACTGAACGATTCAGTGAACGAATCTTTTGAACAAATCACTTTACTGAACTGATTCTACTGATTCAGTACACTGAAAAGAACTGCTTTTCCCATCACTACCTTGAACTCAGCATCATTCAGCCGGCTAGTTCCCGCCTCCTCGGAGCGTCCATTGGTTTGTTTGGTTCTTTTTTGGCATGAGCAATGAGAGCTCTTTAGTGATTGGGTGAGAGAAAGTCATAGGAGTCAGAAGGAAACATGTCTGCAGCTGCCTCTGATACCTGCACCTTGCACCATTGAAACGTAAACGGATGCAGAAATACAGACGTGAGTAGAAAGTAATGACTGGCTTGACAGTGTCAGTGAAAATGAATATAATGTAAAGGAAACTATTGTAGGCCTACTGAATATATTTTCTCCCATGTTTATAGATAGGTTATTCCAGTATAGTTTGGATAGTGTGAACATTTTTCAGTACATAAAACAAAAAGATGACATTTATTTTAGCTAAATCTGTATTCACACTATGGCCTCAGATATCATCAATACAACATCAATATATCGACAGTAAACACTTAATTAATACAATAAGAAAATAGTTCAAAACCATATTAATAGTATCATTCATGATCTCATGAGAAAACAACAAAAACAACAGACTGAAGGACAGAATAAATGAACTACTATTAAATTCGTATCGTTTATTTAATTAAAAATCTGTCATCTTACTGCTCCCCTCTATGTTACAGCAGTGTCAAAAGCGCTTCACTAATACTCTGTTAATGAATTAATGTTAAGTTAATAACTTTATTTGAAGTTTAAGTTAAGTTGTAAATTAGATAGGCCTAGCTAGTAGTAAGCATCTGCTGAAGTCGTGTTAGGTGCGTTTCATTGTGCATACATTACTGTATCTGCCTTTACACTGAAGTTTTGTGTTTGTACATTTTTTCGGAAAAAAAGTGTTAATAAAGCACTTAAAACTTTAAATATGACTCTTAAATATTACTTCATTAAAACCATGTTTTAAATCATGATTCACCACAACTGGTGCCCCACCCCACCATTGGGCCAGTGGTGGTCAGGCCCCTGCTGAGTTGCACCCCGCTGTGGGGTGTCCTTTATTTTTCTGCTTGGAAGGTGGTAACCCTAGTTGGTCATCTTCATTAGACTGCTCCTCTGAATGTTGGTTTTGCTTTCTTGTAGGTTTTCCCATGTTGTCAAATGTTTGTGCACGCTTGCACAGTAAACTGAAACGTAATTGAGTATGTGTGGTATAATTTAAAGCAGAATCTTAACAGAGCTCTCCCGGTCTGCAGCCTACTCCGTCATCGCTCAAACCGGAAGTCTCAAAGGTGTTTTTTTAAATGAAGTCTCACTTGTCTTAAGTCCAAGATGATTAAAAGAAGCAAGCTTTGGTGGTGACTCGTGGTCAAAGGAGCGGCTATACTGTTAATCCCTACAATGTTATTGAAAAGCTGCGTTCATTCTATGATAAACACATTCTATTTCCGACGAGTTCTTCAAAAGGAAAGTCCCCAGTATAAATTTCATTGACATGCTTTTATTTTTAAACAGCCAGAGGTGTAAAGAGTACTAAAATATTCTACTCAAGTCAAAGTACTGTTACTTTGATGAAATTTTACTTAAGTACAAGTAAAAGTACCAGTTTAAAAATGTACTCAAAGTAAAAGTAAAAAGTAGCTGGTTGTACTTTAAGTAAAAGTTACTTTTAACACTTTCAATGTTTAACAACGGATCTCTCCTGTGAAGTGCAATAAGGACACAAGGATTTAAATCTCAAAGTTGTTTTAAATTAAGGGAAATCTTTACAAATAAAGTGTATTAACAACATAAAACATGTCAACACATGACAGAATATTCTCTTCCTGTCGAAAAACAAAACATGTCAAATGAACAACGTGGCAGCTGCTACAAAGAAAATTGCCCTGCCTCACTGTATCTCTTAATTAAAGGTCCTATATTTGTGGTTTCTTCTTTTGAACATTACTCTCTAAACTCCTTGTTTCGTTTGAGCAGAAGCTGGTTTTCAAAGTCAGTAGAGTTCATCCTTGCTCGCTTTGAAGTGAACAGGAGTGCAGCAGTGCTGAAGAGACGCTCACAGGCGGCTGAGGCAGGCAATCCAGTGTTGAGCTTGAGAGAAAGGTTTTTGATTTGTGGAAATGAGTTCATAGTGTAGACACTCTCTAGGTAACTATTCAGCTCCGCATTAGCCTCTTCTGTCTGGTCAAGCTCTTGTCTCACATAGCACAGACCTGTTGAGTGACAAACAAACAAACAACAACAACACATATTGAATATTTTCATCATAATGCAGAAATTAAAATAACTACAACTTGTGTAGAAAGACCCATGTTACTGCACTTATCACATGTCGATAGAAATATAGTGAATAGAACTGGGATGAATAATTAACAAATTATTGATATTAAATAATTAAATCATACCTGCTTTTATGGTATCAGCACTCTCAGTCCAGGTGGTCTTGAACTTTGGCAGAAGGATTGCTGCAGCAATCAGTTCAGGGTCTTTCATCATCCCACCAAAGCGCTTTTGGACACCATTCTGAATGGCTGTGATGAGGGGCCGACACATCTTGGAGGATTTCTCCTGTATTTTGAGTTCTGCTTGTAGCTTGAAGATCGCTGGCAGAAGCGACCCCAAGTATGTTTTTTTCTCAGACTGAAGAATGTTTAAAGCCTTCACCAAAGGCTTCATCACAGTGCAGTACTCAGTCAGGAAAGCAATTTCAGCTGGACTCAACCTGTATAACATCAATCAAATGTATACAACTTTTAGCAAACTTCCTGAAGGAATAGGTGTGGAATGTGTATGGAAATGTGTTTTGACAATTTCATATAATTATGGAAAACACAGAAATATGCAAGGTAGCTTCGGGCATCATTTATCATTTGTGTCATTAACATTTGATACTTAAGAAAATCTGAATTAAAACTCACATTTTCACTTCGAGTTCTTGACAGACACCCCCGATAGCGTCCTCCCCCGTCTCTTGTATGATCTGAATGATTCTCTCTACAGCCATGTATGTTGAGTTCCACTGATTTTTCTTGGGCCGGATGAGCTTGCGCTTGCATTTTTTTCGAATAGTTTCTGCTGCGATGTATGACCGACCTGACTTGTTCCACATTGCTTGGCATTTTCCAAAGGCTGCGTGTGATAGAAGTTTGTATGTGTGATTCGTTTTTGCCTTGGCAGCATCTGTTGTGGTGACTAAGTTTAACAGGTGGCATGCACACCTTTGGTGTGGAGGAAGCTCAAGACCATTATCTTCAGGCTCTGAAGAGTCTGACTCTGAATCCTCAGATTGGCTTTGCTCACCAAATTCCTTAAATGCTTTAATAAAGTTTGAGCCACTGTCCGTTGTGGTTCTTACCACTTTCTCCCTTATTCCATATTCACAGTGAATGTCATAAAGGGCATCTGCTAGGACATCAAAGGTTTGGGACCCTTTCAACCTCTTGCAAGCAAGTGCAGCGGATCTCCTCTCCAAGGTTTCTTCATCTATCCAATGCGCTGTGACACCTATGAAACTTTGCTGGTGTGCTGTCCAACAATCTGTGGTGGTGGCAACATAGCTGACTTTTCTGAGATGCGACCTCAAATTCTTCTTCATCTGATTGGCAGCAACCTCTATTCTGGCCTTGAGAGTGGATGTGGAAATGACCTTATATTGGGGATTCAGTGTCAATAAAAGTTCTTTGAAAGCAGGTTTCTCAACCAAAGAAAATGGATGATGACCATCACAAATGAAGTTTATCATGAGCTTGTTAACCTCCTCAGCCAACTGAAGTCCTTCAGCCTCTGTGAACAAAATGTTTACATAATTATCAATGTTGTGTTCATTTCACAGACTGAATTGGAAATATTTACATTTATAGATAAAAGGTGTTCTACATGCATTGCATTTTGTCTTTTTACATTTCATAATGCACAATTCTTGCTCACAGAGACCTGAAGATATGAACAAATCATGATCCCCCCATTCCCTCGCTCAGAATGGGCCTTTGGGGGGTGACTATATGCGCTGTAGTAAACGTTCGACCCGCGTATAACAGTATAGTCTACGAGTCTGTATTACCTTATTTGACAGAAATCTGTGCATTTCTTGTTATTTCTGACCATTTTATAAATAATATTATCATTATGCTTAAGTTACTGAAACCCCAATTAAATCTGGCATAATAATAATAGCCTAATATTTTTTTTCCTTTGACTTCCTACAAAATAATAAAATGTGTGACAGATTTAAGTCACAGATAATATGGATCATTTGATCAGATCAGGAAATAATAAAAATATATTTGCTGGCTATATAGCAGCTCTGTTTGACAGTCTGTGTGGAGAAGTTCACAGACTACAGCTGGCTGACGTAACGGTCGTTAAGTTATTGATTGTTGATAAAAGCAGACACGGTGGAAGTGGACAGAGGAAATGAAGGCTGTAAAACCACTGCTGACAGTTTTATTCCTGCTGGTGTCTTTATTGCATAACATATCCCTCTGTATCCAACAAACAAACAAATTGCACAACTTGTCACAACACTCACCCATGATCTTCTTTTCCTTTTCCTGATTATCAATTTTGGTGTTTCACCTTCCTAATCACCTTCCATCTGCAAAAATACATTCAGTCCATTATCAACTTAGTTGTTATTTCAGTTGTTCTTAATTCTTATTCTTAGTCATTATGATCAATCTGCCTGTCTGCGTCTGCTCTACTGTTAGTTTTTATGCATTTATGTCTGCTGCAAATACTAGTTTTTATGTTTTACATTTTTGTATCATGTTTGTTATTTCCTAAAAGCCTAACTAGGGACAAGAAAGGCAAATTAGCCATGGCTAGAAGTCCTATTGCATTGGTTGCACTTTAATTCTATGTGTAACAATGGCCATATGTATTATCCCTGACAAATAAACAAATATAGATAAATATACACATGGAATATTACAGATGTTTGGTCAAACTGGTTCACACGTATTTTAAACCCTTACAACTATGAAGACAAACTTGATTAGAAAAACTTCAACAGTCCTGGTACAGACATTGAACAGAGTCACTCAACCTTAGAGAGGCCTCTATGGAAATTCAAATTTTGGCAAAACATTTCTAAAGGATGCCTTAAATTTGGGGTTTAATGGATTTTGAGTGGCTGGCTGTGGCTCAATATTGATGGTTGATGGTTCAATCCTTGCTTCTGCAGTCCACTTATCAAGGGAATGTGTAGGAATGAAATTAGTTTATGCTGATGGTCACTTTACAAAGCATCCTCTGCCATCAGCGTCTAAATGTGACATGTAGAGTAAATGCACTTTGAAACATTAATGTAAAACATATTCGTATGAAGTCTCAACAGGCATTAGTCCACCTTTTTGTACTTCTGAATGTAAAGACACGTGTATGTAGTCTAATTTACGTCCACTCATGTGTTAACAACAGAATGATGATGTAGGCTACATTTAGCCTGGGCAGGGTTCATATTTGCAATTTGAAGAGATGTAAAAGAACAATAAAAAAGCAGTATCATTAGGCCTAAACTGTGTTTGGCTATAAAAGTGTTCATCCAGGTCAAAGCTATGTTGACCTTTATCACATGGATTAAAGCCTACAACTACTGTATGATGTTTTTAAGGTGGTTGGATGAGATATAACTTTTAGTAGCCAGTTTATAAATGTATCTTACCTCACATCCTCTGCAGTAGTGTCTTTAGTTGATAAGGAACCACCTGCTGCCGCACCCTGTGTGTCTGAAACAGAGGGAATGTGATGATAAGCTTGATAGTTTCATGAATTATTAAGACATTCTTGCTTTGCTATAGTTAGTTTCAACACAGTTAGTTTACACCACTTCTTAAAAATTTAGCAAGTTATTTATAATCTAAATGGAAAAGATAGAGACGCAGTTTCCCAAACTATCTTAATTATCAAAATGTTCTTAAAATTGTATTAATTCTTATTTCTTGTTTTCTTGGTTTGCTGATGGTCGGACTAAAACAGTAGTTCTCTTGTAGTGAGGAGGGAAAGTTGACTAAGAGAACCAGTTGTTATTTTTCTGCATGCAAAATTCAGCCCATAATCACTAGGATGTAAAACATGATGCAAAGAAAACCAAACTTTCTTTGGTTTCGAGGGTCCTCTCTCCATTCTCGGCCCAGGTGTATCATACTCCCTACTTCCTTCATTCCTGTTATGTCCCTGCGATTTTCTTATGAGCAACCACGAAAAAAAAGGCAAACATTGCTCCTACCTTGATGAAATGCAGACACATAAACAGCCTTGTTCCACTTCTCCGGGCTGGTTTTCTTTTATTAAGAGTCAAATTGTTCTGCCGCTCCAAAGAGAAGCACTGGACGTCGGGCTGCTGTTTCTTCCGCTTCCCCGCCTAAACTCTGAACACCGGCTGGTTCTGCCTGTCACCGGGCTTGACTGGACCTACTGTGCAAACTCAGTGCCTTAAGTTTCTTTTATGGGGAAATTCATCGACCTACCCTCATGTGCACCGCCCTTACTGGAATTTCTGCCACGTTTAGTGATCTAAATCATTTGGCACAGCACATGAATAATAAGGGCCGGCTCTACAGTCTCCTATTGGCTCTTTAATCGGTCTATAGCTGATTTTATTCAATCGGCCAAATGAAGTCATGCTTTGACCTATGATTTAAATGAATATATTTTACTTGATTGGTTTGTTTTTGTTTTTATACTGAGCTGTATAATTCCCATAATAACCCTATGTTTGGTATAAAACATTAATGTGATGATCAAGCACTTGCCATGTGTATTGAACTTGTATTTGTTGATATGCTCACTTCTATTATTTTTGTGCAGTCAAATCAAACATTTGAACTTTTCTCCCACCATAAATTAAAATCCAGTTTTCAATCCAAGAATCCAAAATAAAAGTATAAACATGCCTCACTACTATCGTGTATGGTATAGCTTATAAGCATAGTCCAGGATGACTCCATTGAAATGTTTTTTTATGGGCTTTGGTAAAATAAACCCACAATAAGTGAACATGAACACAGAATGAAATAGGAAGGAGAAACCACAGAGCTTTTGATATGAAGTATGCCTACAGGAAGAAGAGGCAGAGGGATACTCTAGATCAGCTGCTTTTTTATTTTCCTAACAGCTACTTTCACTATTGTTCAGTGTAGCTTTAGTATTTGTTTATTATCCAGCTAAATATTCCCCTTTTAAATGTATAAAAGTCCCTGACATGAGAAAATGTGAAAGAAAAGAGTTGAGCCAAGAAAAACAAAACTGCCCTAAACGGTGGAAAATCAACTACTGACAACAAAAACCTCCAGAATAAATGTAAAGGTTCTTCAGAGAACCAGAGGACATGAGAGGACAGGGTGAGAGAGTTTGACTGCAATGTTAAAATGGAAAGAAAAAAGGAAGAGGGAGGAGCTGATGGACATGTCCATTAATGTACCTCTGTATCACATTGTATAAGCCTTTATATAACATTTTAAGCCACACCCTAACATTCAACATGGAACAAGTTTATCAGGTAGTACTGTATAAACAGAACAGCTCCAGGTGACAGTGTCATGAGTGAATGGAATTCTTTTGTAAGCCTCACCTTTTTATTTTATCGCCCTCACAGGGAGGACACAGGACATTCTTCCCAGGTACAGGAATCTCTTTTTGGCTCCCGTTTCCCGCCTTTGAGCCAAGATATGTTGAACACAAATCTCTGTACTGATTGGAAAGCGCGACAAAATCAATTTAATTCTCATCTGCAGGATATTTCTTATGATGTCCTGGTGTTCTCTCTCTATTGTCTCTGGCTAAACTTCATCAGAATACATTCGTATTCATTGCTCTAAATCCTGATATGTCTGGGTTTTTATAGACATTAACAATATAAATTGTAAGAAGCCTTTTTGACCCAATGACTAAATATTCAACCTTCAAGTAATCGTTACCCTGAAATGAAGCAATGACTCCACGAGCAAAAATGTAGGAATAAAAAATAAAAAAGATTTTAATGTGCAAGTTATTAACTTCATGTAAACGCTCTTAAAAAAGTCTTTGTACATGAACGTTCTGCAGCCGACCTGCAAGTTTGTAATCAGACCACATAATCACATGATCATAAGAAAACTTCTGTATTCAGGTGTCACAGTGAACGCCCTTTGGAACCGTCCGCTCTTACCGAGTCAGCACAATAATCCTGATTGACACAAGCGAAGCAATCTAGCAGCATTAACTGGAATCAAGCACATTTAGCATAGTCATTCTTAAAGATCTGTGCCCATGCAGCACAGTGATGTTTAAAAAAGAAAAAAAAAGAAGGCACATCGGCCATATTAATGGATTTAACATCGCAGATCCAAATTGTGACTCAGTCTGTACAAAAATATACATACAGCATCTGCACAGTGAACAGGCTCACTGAGAAATACAACATTGCACAATAAAACTACCCAACAACATCCAGACATGTTTCCCACATTAGAGGCCAAATATTTTAGGGACAAACACTTTTTTGGACATGCTGTTATAAAATACAAAAGATTCTCTTTTCTCCGTCCTGCTACAATATGATATCCAACAACACTCTGTTGGTTTTTCAGACTTCCCCGAGGCAGAGGCAGAACTTGTGGACGGTTGTGTCGTGGGAACATTTATCGCCCAGGTGAGCAGAAGGCACTTAAAAGAGGGTGCAGCTGCTCCCACCCGGCAGTGGATCCCAGGCACTGCAGGCCCGGTCCTCACCAGCTTAAAGTGCAGCAGCTTGGCCCCATTTGATGTCCACCCTTACTGGCAATGCTCCCGTCTGTGCTGGGTCCACCTGACTCTGGTCCAGTTCACACTGGTTGTGTGTCCAGTGAGGAAGGATCTGGCAGTGTGTGCAACTCAGACTGCCTGAGAGGATCTGTAGCTGATTCTGAGGCAGATGTGAGATTCACCGTTTGACTGTGTGAGTCCACGTGTGTGGAAAGTGTTAACTCTGCTGGCTGCACTGTCTGAACCGCTAAATCTGAAGATACCGGCTCATCTGGTAATGAAGAGGGCGATGGTCCATTTGTTACCGTGTGATCGACCTGCACCGGCTGTAGAGAATGTGCAGGTTCCTGTGGTTGTGAGGCGTTTGATGATGTGTCTGTTGGCAGGTGTTGAGTGCACGGCTCATTTTGTCTCTGTGGTCTGAGGTGTGTGTATTCGGCTTGTGTTTTTCCATTCTGCTCAGCAGTGGAGTAGTAAGGCAGGAACGGCCTCTCTGATGCACATGTCCGCATGGCCAGGTAGGTGTGCATGAGCAGGTGGGGGAATCGGGAGGTGAAGTAAGAGACAAAGTCATCAGGGATGGAGCCCAGAGTCTCTTGTACCTCTGCAGGCAACTCTCTGTAATGGTGTTTCTGTAGAGGGAGAGTCACAGTGAGTCAAACTTTACAGACCACATTCTTTCAAAGACAAAACAGGAAAATACATCCCTACCTTGTTTCTCATTGCACGCATCAGGTCTCTGACCGATCCACCTTTATAGGAACGGAACTTCCGCAGATCTGCAGAAGAAAGGAAGACAAAACTCAATACATCAACCACAGAAATGAATACCTGATAATCATTCAACTAGAAACCAATGAACAGCGACACCTGAAAAACAGAGCTAAGCTTCTTTAATGCTACACTGTTTCTCAAGAACCCACACACTCAGTCAGGGCACACAGAGAGGAAAGAGAGGATTTTGTTTTCATGTTTCATGTAAAGAGACAAAGAAGAATGTTTTACAACGTCTTATATCTTCACGTGCAAACTTCAGCCTCGGTCTCGTACCTGTCTGCAGTGGCACTGTGATATGCTCCCTCCAGTCACTCTTCACAACAGCCCTCCCTCCTCTCTCCAGCTGTCTCACGATTGGTCCGTCCAGCGGCTCCTTTTCTATTCTGTCACTCACATCCTGCAAGCAACCAACAAAAGATTATTTTAGAGACATTCCAGTCGTTCGACAACAGTCTTAATCACATTCTGACCATTTCTAGAATTTGATCACTGACACGTTTGTAATAAAGTTCTTCACCTTCATAAATCACTTTAATGAATTCATGGGGTTGTTTTTGGACATCCTAGAGACATGTATAGTAGCTTAAGTTAAAATCAGTACAAAACAGCACGAGTGTATTCAGACACTGGTCACTATATTGTACTACAGTGTGATTTTAGTAAGAAGAGGTTGAAAACATCAGGGACACCCTAAAAGGAGTCAGTCCATACAAATGAATAGGCACTAAGGCTCATTGCATTTAAAGAGACACACACACCAAAACGGAGCGTTCTGAGAGAGCTGGTTTATACAGGGTCACAAACCTCCTCTGGTGCTTGATTCATGTTATATTTTGACCAAAGCACAGCACAGATGTTTCATTTAGACCACAGGGGACTGTTTGAAAAGGTGGAACAGGGGGATAATATGTCCTCTTTAATATTAAAAACTAACCTGAAAGAACTGCAGCTCCTTCTCCAGGCTCCAGAAGAAAGGGTGTTTGAGAACACTCTCAGCTGCAGGTCTCCTCTGTGGCTCCATGCTCAACATCTGCTCTATGAGATCTCTGGCTACAATGTCCCCTGATTCATAACACAAAAACATACAGCTTCAGAACATGTGCCCAAAATAAATTCATTTGTATGTAGCCCATACACAAACATCCTAATAGCTTTACCAAACAAATCACCGTCCTCTCCTCAGTGAACAATATTACTGTTTCTTTTTTTTTAAAACAAAGGAATTCCCAGAGGAAACCTGAGCTCACCGTGTTTGTCAGTCTGCAGATGGTCCAGGCTGTGTGAGCCCAGTAAGATGTTTGCTTGTCTCTGTAAAGACTTGCCGTACGGGTGGCTTCCCTGAGACACCACGTAGTAGAACACACAACCAGCAGAGAAGATGTCGACGGCGCACGTCTGCATGAAACAAGAGAGGGAAAGTCTGTCATGTCTAGGTTACTGTGGCAGGAAATGAAACACATTTCACCAAGTAAGTACAAAGATTTGTTCAGTAGTATTGGTTTTTTAGTTTAATCTGAACTGGATAATTTTTGGTCTGAAATCTTTTTTAGCCCTTTTAACACAAACACTACACTCAGTATGTTTAATGCAGAGTTCAGATGAGCTTCAGTTAAAGCGCCATTAGGCCAATTAAATAGAAGACAGTCCATGTCCCAGTATGCATGTACCAAGAGAATACAGTAGGTGGCGACATGCCCCCCTTTCAGCTAGTAAGTTACCATTGGACCTTCTTCCTGTTGACAACTTAGGAAGTTAATACACAGCAAAGAGGAGATTGTATGTCAAACTGTGTAAACATGGACAACTTAAAAGCTCTGTACATTTGGTACTTATCACACTCTATATTTTACTTTTGGTTCAAATGTGATGCACGCTCTCCCTTCAGCTTATGGTGATATCCAAAGGCAGACGTCAAAGCGACTTCTGCTATGATAAGCACCTATGCTGTTCGACTTCTGGGTCAAAGCCAAGCACAGGGACTGTGAAGACTACACAAATCGCCTATGAATCGATCTCCAAACACATTATCTAGGTGCGATAGTCCGACTTTGAGAAATTCAGTTTAGTACCATTTCAACCTGACCTGCATGTTTACATGCATTTTAAAAATCCAGTTTGAGTCGGGACCAGAAGTGAGCTGCTTCTCTACCACTCACTCACCGGGTTGTCTTTGCAGTCCTCACTGAGAACTTCAGGGGCGATCCAGCCTTCTGTGCCCGGCACGCCGGACCGTCTGCTGAAACTGTGACGACCCACCGCCAGCTTCTTACACAGGCCGAAGTCTGAGATCATGGCCCGGACCCGACCGTGGGCGTTGGGCATGGACACCAGGATGTTGTGAGGTTTCAGGTCTCTGTGGACTGAAGGGAAAAATATGAAGGTGAGTGGAGAAGAACAAGTTGTATAGATATGTTTGTTTTTTTACTAAACAGCCAATAACGATGAGAATGAGATGTGTTGTTGTTCTGTTCTGTGGTACCTACCAATGTTGAGAGAATGCAGGTGGGCCAGTCCTGACATGGTCTGCTGAAGAAGCATAACTGGCTCTAGTCCATGACGGTCAAAATCCTTCCTCTCCACATACTAAAGAAAAGAAAGAAGTCATTAACTATGAAGGGAGGTCTCATTCTCACATAGTGTGAAATGTGTGGAGAATAAATAGTATCAGGGTTATTCCCTCTTTTAACTTTTTATGAAAACACAAAAAATAACTTTACATCAGAGGAGGCCTACAACTGCATTTTAATCACAAAAAAACAGGCTTCTTGCTATTGACAAAAGACTACAGTTGAATAAAGGGAGCTTGGGGACCCTATCAGCTGTCCATTACCTCCTGAAGCGAGGCCGCACACAGCTCAATGGCGATGTACTGGAACTGCCGGTCCCTCTCCGTGCAGAAGTAGCGGATGACGTTCGGGTGCTCGTCTGACTCCCTCAGCAGCTGAACTTCCCGGTCTGCAAAGCTGAAGCACTCTGGGAGGATCCTCTTCACGGCCACTGGACGGTTGTCAAACTGCCCCCTTGTGGAGAAACAATGGAAACACAACGTGGTGTTATTTCTGCAGTTGGGACAAATCGAACACACGTTTGTCATGATTCATTGTTGACTGTTTTTTCAGACTTACTTGTACACGATGGTGCCCTCAGCTCCATGACCCAAGACCTCTTTGGGACGGAACGTGATGTTGCCCACTCTGACTATACCGGAGTCCTCCTCTGAGGGGACAAAGACAAAATTTCAGACATTTCAACCGGTGATTAAACTGTTAAAGAATGACGAACGAGCTCATTTAAAGAATGTTTTGTAAGTTCTTTATCTTCATTTCCCAATCCTAACCTCCATCTTCGTGCTCATTTGCAGAGCTTCCCAGCTCAGACACTGACAGGTTGGAGTGGTTGGAGGCGCGAGGGGTGACATTGGGGCTGCTGTGATCAGAGCACTCTGAGCGAGTACGGGCCACCTCCAGGTAGTCACTGTCAGGGGCCAAGCCGAGGCCGAGGTCTGAAGGGGGGAACGGCTGCTGTCTCTGCAGCAGCTCCAGCTTCTCCTCCATCTGTCTCTGGAACTCCTGGTGCTGCAGCTGCTGCTGCTTGTGAACACTCTGTGATAAGAGACAAGACTTAAGAATTACAAAACTGGCTGTTTATGAAGAGACAACACTTTTACTGATTTATTTAGTAGACTTTTTTAATCCAAAGCGAGAGTAAGAACAACATAAGCAAGGATCTAGAGAGGAGGAAACGACTACTGCAGCCATCAGTAGAGAATTATAACAAAGCTAGTTGCAGGTACTCAACCATCCACTAGGTGGTGGTGTTGGACTTACTTTGGGGTAGGTTATCACAAAGGCCACCCAGCCAGCCAGCAGGAAAGTGGAGAAGATGATGGTGGCCATGTCTTTGAGCATAGAGTCCACCGGGGCCACCGGGCGCAAAGGTCGACCACCGGTCCCAGGTTCCTCGATAGATGTTTCAGGTAGAGGAGAAGGGGGGCCATCATCCATACCGCTATCATTCACCTTCTACAACAAGAACAGAGGACGGGGAGGAAGGGGATGAGAAAACCTGAAGGGATGTTTTAATATCTTTAAAAAAAATCTCAGGGGTCACACACCTCCTCGACTTTCTTATCGGTGGTTGGTGGGATGACGTTGCCTTGATTGCGAGGGAAGCTGTCAGGAAACTTCTCCAGGATCTTTATGTGAGCTTCAGGGGGCGTCTCATGATGACCTGAAATGCAAGAGTTTACTTTTTCAACATCAGCAGCCTCAGGCAGCAGACTAATGTCAGATGACATAATGACCACATACTGATCTTAGTTGCAACATCTTTGCGGATTTTAAAATGTATTTATAAAATGGCAAGGAAACACTTTACGCTGTTGTGACATTTGTTTTCACTATTCATTATAACCAGCAGAGGGCGATCTTACTTCATCAGTCACTCAAAGTAGACCATGAAAGGCCCTAAATTCAAAATGTGACAAACGGGGAACTTCTTGATAAAGCGACACAACCATTTTTATTTTCCATATGTCATCTTTAGTCTGTGAAACTAATCACCACTTCTTCTTGAAGTGTACGTCTTGACACCTTCTCCATTAACATACCAGGAAAGGTAACATTCCTCAGAGTGGCTGTTTTTTTAAATATTACTCTATGATACAGTACCTATGAGGAGCAGGTAGTTCCTCATGAAGTTGATGCAGTTCCTCTCTCGCAGGGCAGCGTTGGAGCAACTCCTTTTTTTAAATAAACTTTATCAGTATACCACATTACAACACACGGGCAAGGAAGTCCAGTGCAAAATTCAAGTCACTATATTAAACAATTTTAATGTCAGATAAAACAGAAAATAAAAAAACATAGTTTAGAAGGAAGAACTAGGCTACACTATGAAAAAAAATAATGTTTGAATGTTTTTTTTTAATCATTTGAACATCTGTAAAGTTTTTGTTTCTGGATACTTTTCAGACAGATTCAAATAATGTCTTCAGTTCAATATAAAATAACTAAGTATAACGTTTATTTGTATAGCACCTTTCAATAGCAGAGGTCCCAAAGTGCTTCAAAATAAAAGATTTACAGAGACAAGAAATACAGACAGTTACATAAATTCAGACATGGACAGATCAGACAAAGGCAAGTCTAAACAGATGGGTCTTTAACTGCTTTTTAAAATTGTCCACAGAGTTCACAGCTCACGTCACCTCACTTCAGATATCAAAAACACACATTCAACTTACCAATAAAAAGGCAAAGATCCCTCAGGTCTGTAGTCCACAGCAGTATACATTCATACGTCCATTTGAAGCAGACGCTCCTGGTAATGGAAGTTCTGTGGCTCTCGTCTTTACTGTGTTTCCTCTTGCTGTTTCCCCTTTACTTTGCTAATTTGTTACGAACATCGCTGCAGTCAGTAGGGGGAGCTCTAAATATTTTGGCCTCACTTCAGATGAGAGGTGTTGCAATAGGCCTACCTGTAATGACGTTCTTTATACATTCTATGGTTAAAAAGTACACAAATATTTTGTATCAGTCAGCTGCAGTTCCTCTCCTTCTCTTTGAACTGTGGCATTCGGCTGTGGGACATGCACTGTAGCCAGAGGTGCTTCTTGTCAACAGGCTAGGCAGGCAACTGCAAGGGGAGAGCTCAAACTTTAAACCAGCAGCCCAAAATGTGAACATTTTACAATGACAGTATAGGAAACCTCCCCAATGGGGGCCTGACAGCATGGCAGCACTTATTTTAGTTGCCATGCTAAGCGTTGCATGCATTGTTGCTGTTTATGTAAAATTCGGTGTTGCGGCCGCCTCGACAAGACACGTCCCATTACATCTATAAAATTTCAGATTTCTCTGGCTTTGATAACTGTTGGAAACATTTGAGGTCATGTAAGTACTCAACAACAACACATATATAACATGGGTTTAGTCCATTTTAAATTAAGTAAGATATTTAAATGTAAACATTGTCATACAAATACCTATTGTCTGTTTTGATGAGACTGTCAATATTATGGAACCTGAAATATTGATAAATATTTTTTCTTCAGAAATTAAAAAACTACAAACCAAAAGAGAATTTGGAAAACAATTTTTACTGAATGTAAACGCATGTGTTACAAATATTTATGAAAAACAAAGTTGGCAGGTACAACATTTCCCTTTGAAGTTAACATAAATAAAGAAATCCCATATAACTGGAGTGTACAAAATGTAAAAAAAAAAGTGTAAACTGATCGAGAAATAAGAAATAAAACAGGCAGAGATGTAAAAGTTTGAGTACAGACTGGCAATGAATTTACTTAATGTTTCATATAAAGGGCATCTGGGGTTATTACAGGTTCTGTTAAGTTGATACCACATGTAGGCCTACACAATCACTACATTCAATATTTGTTTTTTTGCAGCACATCAAAATGAATACACATTATTCTCTAACTAAATGTGGTACTGTTGCTTTAAGACCAGTTATCTTGAAAGCAAAGACACAAAGCCCAAGGAAGTGATTAAGACATTTGATAAGTAGTACCTTATAATTCTATTGTATACATTGTATCCTGGATAACAAAGCTGAGAGAGCTATTAACATCTTCTTGAAAACATAATCAACAGTGCTTAATGTCTGGACCTTCAATTTGTCTTGATTTTAAATCTGACTCCATTTAAAGTCAAACTTCATGTTCAGGTCACTAGATTTGAGTCACCAAATGCTTTAAATCCCTTAAGTAGACTTCAGTTTTCATGTGCTCCAGTTAGCACAAAACAAACACAAATTCACACTTGAGATGTATTTGAAGGGCATCGTGATGCCAGGTGTAAACTCCAAAATCTAAAAGGGGTTTGTTATTTTCATACTCAGGAAATCCAAATTTGGTCTTTTCAAAGTCAATGAAAAACACATATATACAAATACGTACTAATACTGTTCCATGTGCATCTAGATATTCTCTTTTGTCTTTTCAATATTGCCTAGTCAATGCTAGTTCTATGTTCAAGCAAGTTTAAAACAGCCTTGAGGGATGATTGCTCAAAGGCAAACTATGTTTTCACAAGGATGTTGCAGGCAACGGGGCCTCTGTAGGTAAACCCAAGGTAGAAAGTGATGTTCTCATTACTATGAGGCACTGAAGGCACATGAAGAGGTAAGATGTTGAACTTTTTTTTCTTGGGGCCATCAAGGTACACCACTCCATCTTCAGTCCATCCAGACACACGTTTCAGCATCATGGCAATCTCTGGTTTTTTCCATGCCTCACCCCTAAACCACTTCATGCGTTTCTCAGAGAACGAGAACACCTTGGTGACACTTTCAAACTTTTTCTTGTGGACAAATTTATCCAATCCATTCGCACTGCCCAGAAAAAAATGGGTGTAAAGCCTTCTTTTCCTCTGAGGAATGTCCTTCATCTTCATCCAGTAGTCTTTTTCCAGGTGTTCAACTGCTGATTGTACCTTTTCATATTTGGTTTCTTTCTCATGATTTGTGTCATGATCCTCTGGCCAGAACAGCAAGGTGAGCAGGAACAGGGCACTTGGTAAGCATTTTCGTTTATCAGAAGGGAACTGACGACAAAGTGCCTGCAGATTTTTCAGAGTGACCTTTTTAGTATCCGGAGACAGGCAGTTCAGTGAAATGTGGGCCGTGATGTAATTGACAATATCCCTTTGACCCAAATTTGCCTTTAATGGATTGCTGGGATACAGAGAAAGTATGCTCTCTAAGAGACGTACTGCATCTCTCTGGTCAGTGAGCTTGGAGAGAATCGATGTAACGTTACCCCCACCAAGATGGTAGATGATCATGCGTTTTTGGAATGGAGTTAGATTGGCTGTGATTGATTCCACCTGAGGTGCATAAGAGTGGGCTTCACTGAAGTACTTCCCATACTCTGAAGATTTTTTTGCCAGCCAAGTCAGTGGGTGGCTAATCTTCTCTTCAGGACTTTCAGGGTTGTCCTCTTCATCTGCACCAATGTCTGTCTGAAAGTAACTCAGGTCTTCTGAAATCCACTCCAAAGCAGCTTGCATTGTTTTGTGAAGTTTTTTCAAACGCCCATGAAATGGCTCCCAGGCATCTTTAACTTCCTCTGGAATGTAATCTGTCAACAGGTACTTCATACACTCTGAATGACCATTGGTTCTGTGTGCAAACACATCCAATGAAGAGATGAGTTTGAGAAGACTGCATCCAACTTCAACTTCAGCAAAAAATCCTGAACTGTTCACTTTTTCTTTGTCTGCGTCGGCTGCTTTCTCACACTCTTGAAAACACTCAAGGGCTTTCAGTGCGGTCTCTACAGCATCGGCTGTATTATGAGCCGTCTTTGGTACATTGTCATTGTCAATGGCCCTGCATTTAGCTTGGAACCATTCCCTGTACACCTGCCCCTTTGTGTGGAGTATGTAGGAGTTGTTTGGCTGCCGTTTAGCTGCTGTCTCTGCCCAGTGTTTTGCCTCTTCAAACTTTTCATAAGTATAATGAAGACGAGCAAGTTGTTGTGCAAAGAATGGATCTTCATTGAAACGCTCAAATGCCTCAGTGAGCAAATTAATTGCTTTGGCTGGGCTTTTTTCCTTGTCACACACATGCTCAATCAGAGGAGAGAAAAAACTGTCAGATTTGTCTCCTTTGCTTTTTCTTGATCTCGTTATGAAAAGTGCTCTCAGGAATGACACATATTCGTCCCTTCCAAATCTGTGTTCAAATAGCACACTCTCACAGAGCAAATTCATTGCCAAACTGCTTTGGGTCTGTTCCCCCAAAAGTTGTTGGAGAATTTCCTTTGCAACAAGTGGGTGGATGATTCTGATTGATTTAATGTGTGTATTCTCATCCCGGAGATGAGAGAAGACCAGTTGAGCCTGGGGGCCAAGTGATATCTCAAACTCATGTTGGTGAAACCTTTCAAAGCGAATGATTAGAGCGAGCAAGGCTTCACAATGAGACTGGGAGATGAAAGACTTTTGAACATAAGTGTTCAACAGTGCAACATAGAGGATGAGGCGAGTGACAACAGATTTGCGGTCAATGCCTTGTAGCAAATGGTCCACAAAATGTTGAACATAGTCCACATTGAATTCTTCACTCATCAGAACAAAAGTCAGAATGAATTTGGGTTCATATCGTTCTTCAAGTGCCTCTCGTTTTCCAGAAAACTTTCTCCTCTCTTGGTTAGACAGCTTGTGAGTGACAGACACATTCTGTGCTGCAGACTCTTTGCATTTCCTCTCTGGATCATGGGACCTTCTACAGCTCAACAAAATGAAGCATGAAGTTCTATACTGGATTCTTTTGGTGTTAACAGCAACCTCCAGCTCATTTCTGAGATCATCGAGATATTCTTTGTCTGAGTCTTCAATGAGAAGCAGTACAGTAAGACACTTCTGTGGATCTATTTCTTCATACTCTCTTAGTTCAACTGCATGTTGTGCAACAAGAGAAGCGGAGTATGAGGGCTTCACAACTGCACACCTCAGATCTTTCCTGTTGTTCCACAGCACTTGTCTTGCCACAGTGCTTCCACCACTTCCTGGATGGTGGTAGATGTTAATACTATTCACTGGAGTTTCATCTGTGTTCCATTTCAAAGCTTCACGGAGAAGTTTGGAAACTTCTTGATAAGCATCTCTTTCAATGACCTCTCCAACATACTTGTGCTCAGCAAGCCAAAAATTCAACCAGTTCACTCTCCCACCACGGTAGAACTGGTGTTCAATGTTAGCTTTCTCCTCATTGATGAAGTCTTTGCTTGTTTCATCACAATGATCCACTGTCAGAATTTCCAGTGAATACATCTGTTCTTCTTCATGTGTTTCAAGAAGACAAGTCCCTTTTACGAACACTGGCAAGTGTTTCCTGGCACATGAATTAAAGGGTTGTACTTGCTGCAGAGTTGCATTAATGTGACTCATTTTCATCCCAACAACACAGGAATTGTTCACAGTTTCTGTTGGGCATAACCCCTCTGCAAAGCTTTGCCACTTATGGAAGTTATCCTGGGATGGACAGATGCAGATGATGTCTTCATGGCCTTCCATGACAGGGAAAAACTCATTAAAGGTGTGCAAGAGTGGTTTCTCAACTGGGGATGTGACAAGAAAAATGACCTGGAAGGTTCCTTTTGGCAAGAGTTGTTTACAGATCGAAGACACAGACTCCTTCAGGAAAGTCATTTTTGTCTTGATCCAAGTCATTTCATCACACAGAGTTTCATTTCCTTTGTAGTCAGTTCGGCCGTTACAAAAGATCCAGCTTGTTTGCTCAAACAGATGCAACTGGTTTGTGAATTCTTTGATGTTCATGTCACCGGGTATCCTGTAACTCTGTAGAGAATGCATGTTTGCAGCATGATGCTGAAGGTATCTACTGCAAAGACCTGATATCTTTGAGTCTGGGTCAAAGTCAAAAACACAGAATATGTTCATGTTGAGCAGCCAGTCAATGTTGCAAAGGTCATCAGGTAGGAATCTATTTGTGATGAGTATGAACCATTTATCTTTTTCCATGAATTTCTTCCCATTTGTCATCAGCATTGTTAGTTTCCGTCCTAGGTCTTGGCAGTTTTCTGGGGCACTAAGGAACGTCATTTTCTCTGCTTCTTCCCTTTGTGCATCCCGATCTTTAACTCTCTGGTAGAAATCACTTAGGTCTTTGTCAATCACTGGCTCCGTTTTTGAACCCAACCTCCGCAGGATGGCTTCTTTGTCAAACTCCACTTTGTTAGTTGTCTCTTTGAAGTTTGGCAGACGAACTGCATACACCTTGCTTTTAACAATACTAATAGAAGGCACAATGTCAACCTCTACCACATACTTCTTCTCTGTACTTTCCCTGTCCATAACTTCAATGAACCTTGGAGGCCGCACACACTGGCGTACATGCTCCTTGTCAGAACAGACACTTCTTTCAATGTAGTCCAAAGCATCTACAAAAATATCTCTCTCTTTCACAGGGATACCAATTATCTCACCATGCACATAACCTGCATCCTCCTTGCTGTCCATCACACCAAAGTGTATTGTACCATTTGATCTAATGTTCATACAGCCAGTGGCAAATTTAAGGACCTCTTTTGCAAACTTAGCTTGGAGTCTTGTGCGATCCAATGCAGCAGCTACGGCAAATGACTTAAATTCATGGCATGGAGATATGAGATCACGAGCACCTGATTCTGGTTGCAGGACTCTGTGCTTTACATACATGAAATCAATTCCTTCTTGATCAAATGGTCGATGTCTGCAATCTTCCTTTGAAGTTGAAGTTTGTCTCTCTTTTGAGACATCTTCAACACTCTCATGAGTCTGTGCAGGAGGGTCTCCACTTGCTGTAGGAACACACTGAACTGATTTCAATTCCAACTCAGTTTTTTTACCACTGCTGGGCTTTTTCCTCTCTTGCTTAACCTCTCGTTGCTTTGAGTTGATGAGCTCATCTCTCTTTTGAATGATCAAATGAGCAGGCCCTGATTTCATGCAAATCTTAGCCTTTAAAAACTCCTCATTTAATGTAAGAAGGATTTGTCCGTTTACTTCTTCCTCATAAAGCTTTTCTATGTACTGCTCCTTCACTCCAATTGATTTCAGCCAGGTGCTGACTTGAGATTCGGTCCAAACCTCGGGTGATTGGTCAAGTTTGTCAGCTGTGGGTGGGGAAAAAAGGATAGGGCAACAGGTTTGATTATAAATAAAAGAATAGGGAGCATTTTGCCACTGACAGTCAGTGCTAATTAGGCTGTCAGTATCAAATTAACTCTTATTGAAGACTTAAATCTAAATAGGTACATACTTGTTGTTGTTTTTTTTGCTCCATTGTTGATGAAAATAGAAGATATTTTAGTAATTTTTTGTTAAATACAAATGCTGTAATATGTATTGTGGAGTAACTACTGTAAAGTGGAACAATTAGCACTCATTCCTAAGATTCACATTATTGTAGATCACAATAAGGAGTTTGATTTCTCATTTGACCTGTTAAGCAGTTTTTTGGATGTAAAAATGTTAAGCCTAACAACTTTTGACCACAACACTGAAATATTTCCACCACCAGTGTTTCCCATTAATTAACTAGACTGTGGCGGCCTGCCATAGTCTAATCTGTCGCGCCATAGTCTAATCTGTCGCGCCATAGTCTAATTTGCCATGCTAGAGTCAGGGAATTATTATCAACTATAATATATTTTTTTTCTAAGTACATTTGAAGTACAGTTTACCCCGTTAAATATGTGGCTGCAGTAGCCTACACCGGCATGTATGATTGTTTTTATGTCCATTTCCTAAAACGGTCCGTACCTTGTTTACCTCCTGCAGAGTGTTACAACTCATAGCCGTTCTGAGCTTTTCAATCGCTGCGCAGGTTTCAGAGTTTTTAAACACAATAAAAGACGTTTGATCACCCTGTCAGACAAAGCAGCATAAATATTTGTAAACCTAGATATCGAAATTCTAGCTGTATATTCTTTTTGAACCTGCAAATCAAATGAAAGATCGAAACAAATCAATTTCGCCTAAAGACGCCGCGCAGCTCCGCAGCTCACCTGCTGTCTTGAAAAACTGCACTTAAAGTTTACTTATAAGTCTAAACATTAGATCAGACCTTTTTTCAAGAGGTTCTCTTCCTCATTATGTCAAAAACGTGCATTTAAAGATAAAGGTGGGTCCGCGGACCACACTTGAGAGGCAGAGAGAGAGAGTTACATGGGCGAGAGTCCGGGAACATGCCATTGCACATGTAAGTGGACGGACAAGAAACAAAAAGTTAAATTGATCATTACTCTACAGTTTACATGTTTACCAGTAAAGTATGTGAACTACACGGCTGACTGCAGTCTCTGTAAACAGAATGATGGCATCCAAACTGCTCAATGTGCACTGAGTGGTCCTCGGTCATTGCGTCTGCACGTCATCCTCCCTGCTTATTAAAAACTATAAAAACTGGCCATAAACCACGTGTGAACGTTTTGATTTTGAAATGTTCTTAAATCGTTTGAGCTGCTGTTAATACTCTAAATATTTATAATACTGAACATTACAATTCATTTATAAATATGCTTTTGCGCAGCAAATTGTATGATGTCATCAAATCGAAGCATGTTGTAGAGATGTGATCCAAATTTGGACACGATGCTGGAAAGGAGCGATAATCATAACTAAAAGAGGAGTAGGAACAGTATGCCTGCTTGAGGGTCTCTATGGGCCAAGCCTAAAGCCATTTAACTTCCATTGGCATTGGATTTTATGTTTTGACAATTTGTGCACTAAAAGAGCACAACATTGTGAGAAGAGAACAAAGTTTTTGATACATTTAACCTCTTAATTTTGTCCAAAATTGATGCATCTAACTTTAAAATGTACACATTTTTTCTCCTGGGGGTGCATGCCCCCGGACCCCCCTAGAGGGTTCGGTGTCCCCCTACCATAGTCTCATGAAATCCTATGGGAAACACTGATCACTGTAATCGTTCATCCTTCTTCTCATATTACCTGTGGTGTACCACAGGGCTCAATCCTAGGTCCATTTTTATTCTCGTTTTATATGCTCCTACTCAATATCATTCAACATCAAAATACCCTGTTTTTAGTGATTGAAAGGGTTATAGTACTATGAGCTTTGTGTTGATATGCATAATATTAAGGAAACCATTTGGTCTAATAAAGAAAAAGTATGATTAGCATTTTAGCATTTTTCAGTCTTATGTTTTGGTGTTAAAGACCTCTAACTGACCACCATGGTCTGCTGAAGAGTCTTTGCTCTGTGTTACTCGAGAGCAGCATAGCACGGATTAGCTTCTCAATTACAGCGGGTCTACCTGCCAAAGGGTGGTCAAAGGAGCGGCTATACTGTTAATCCCTACAGTGTTATTGAAAAGCTGCGTTCATTCTATGATAAACACATTCTATTTCCGACAAGTTCTTCAAAAGGAAAGTCCCCAGTATAAATTTAATTGACGTGCTTTTATTTTTAAACAGCTATGCGGTATTTTCAGCCAAGCCTTGTACTTAAAACCTATTAGCCTTGATTATAATATTATACACATTACATTATGCTGCCAGTTAAAACAAGTTTTCATAAGAAGAGTGGTTTGTAGACTTTTGCATGCACTATTCAGAGTGGCAGATAAGCCACAAAGTTAATTTCCAACCCTGCTTGGTAGACTTATGGTTATATGAAGGCTGTAAAGCCTCTGCTGACAGTTTTATTTGTGCTGGTGTCTTTATTGCATAACATATCCCTCTGTATCCAACAAACAAACAAATTGCACAACTCGTCACAACACTCACCCATGATCTTCTTTTCCTTTTCATCCGATTATCAATTTTGGTGTTTCACCTTCCTAATCACCTTCCATCTGCGAAAAAACATTGAGTCCATTATCAACTTAGTTGCTATTTCAATTGTTCTTAATTCTTATTCTTAGTCATTATGATCAATCTGCCTGTCTGCGTCTGCTTTACTGTTAGTTTTTATGCATTTATGTCTGCTGCAAATACTAGTTTTTATGTTTTACATTTTTGTATCATGTTTGTTATTTCCTAAAAGCCTAACTAGGGACAAGAAAGGCAAATTAGCCATGGCTAGAAGTCCTACTGCATCGGTTGCACATTAATTCGATGTGTAACAATGGCCATATGTATTATCCCTGACAAATAAACAAATATAGATAAATATACACATGGAATATTACAGATGTTTGGTCAAACTGGTTCACACATATTTTAAACCCTTACAACTATGAAGACAAACTTGATTAGAAAAACTTCAACAGTCCTGGTACAGACATTGCACAGAGTCACTCAACCTTAGAGAGGCCTCGATGGAAATTCAAATTTGGCAAAACATTTCTAAAGGACGCCTTAAATTTGGGGTTTAATGGATTTTGAGTGGCTGGCTATGGCTCAATATTGATCATCTCTCAACCAGAAGGTTGATGGTTCAATCCTTGCTTCTGCAGTCCACTTATCAAGGGAATGTGTAGGAATGAAATTAGTTTATGCTGATGGTCACTTTACAAAGCATCCTCTGCCATCAGCGTCTAAATGTGACATGTAGAGTAAATGCACTTTGAAACATTAATGTAAAACATATTCAACAGGCATTAATCCACTATTTTCAAACTTTTGAGTGAATATGACGTGTAAAGACATCGGTGTTGTCTATGTAGTCTAGTTTAAGTCCACTCATGTGTTAACACCAGAATGAGGATGTAGGCTACATTTAGCCTGGGCAGGGTTCATATTTGCAATTTGAAGAAATCTACAGGAATAATAAAAATCAGTGGCATTAGTAGGCCTAAACTGCATTTGGCTATAAAAGTGTTCATCCAGGTCAAAGCTATGTTGACCTTTATCACCTGGATTAAAGTCTACAACTACTGTATGATGTCTTTAAGGTGGTTGGATGAGATATAACTTTTAGTAGCCAGTTTATAAATGTATCTTACCTCACATCCTCTGCAGTAGTGTCTTTAGTTGATAAGGAACCATCTGCTGCCGCACCCTGTGTGTCTGAAACAGAGGGAATGTGATGATAAGCTTGATAGTTTCATGAATTATTAAGACATTGTTGCTTTGATGGTGACTCATGCTTTGCTATAGTTAGTTTCAACAGTTAGTTTACACCACTTCTTAAAAATTGAGCAAGTTATTTATACTCTAAATGGGAAAGATAGAGACGCAGTTTCCCAAACTATCTTAATTATCAAAATGTTCTTAAAATTGTATTAATTCTTATTTCTTGTTTTTCTTGGTTTGCTGATGGTCGGACTAAAACCAATAGTTCTCTTGTAGTGAGGAGGGAAAGTTGACTAAGAGAACCAGTTGTTATTTTTCTACATACAAAATTCAGCCCATAATCACTAGGATGTAAAACATGATGCAAAGAAAACCAAACTTTCTTTGCTTTCGAGGGTCCTCTCTCCATTCTCGGCCCAGGTGTATCATACTCCCTACTTCCTTCATTCCTGTTATGTCCCTGCGATTTTCTTATGAGCAACCACGAAAAATAAAGGCAAACATTGCTCCTACCTTGATGAAATGCAGACACATAAACAGCCTTGTTCCACTTCTCCGGGCTGGTTTTCTTTTATTAAGAGTCAAATTGTTCTGCCGCTACCGAAGAGAAGCACTGGACGTCGGGCTGCTCTTTCTTCCGCTTCCCCGCCTAAACTCTGAACACCGGCTGGTTCTGCCTGTCACCGGGCTTGACTGGTCCTACTGCGCAAACTCAGTACCTTAAGTTTCGTTTTTGGGGAAATTCATCGACCTACCCTCATGTGCATCGCCCTTACTGCAATCTCTGCCACATTTAGTGATCTAAATCACTAGTATCTTCGAGTCTGGGTCACAGCTCATGAATAATAAGGACCGGCTCTACAGTCTCCTATTGGCTCTTTAATCGGTCTATATCTGATTTTATTCAATCGGCCAAATGAAGTCATGCTTTGACCTATGATTTAAGTGAATATATTTTACTTACGGTAATTTGTTTGTTCGTTTTTTATACTGAACTGTATAATTCCCATAATAACCCTATGTTTGGAATAAAACATTAATGTTATTAATGTAATATACACTTGTCCACATGTGTATTGAACTTGTATTTGTTGATATGCTCACTTCTATTATTTTTGTGCAATCAAATCAAATATTTGAACTTTTCTCCCACCATAATTTAAAATCCAGTTTTCAATCAAATAATCCAAAATAAAAGTATAAACATGCCTCACTACTATAATATAGTATATGGTTTAACATTTAACTTATAGTCCTTGATGAAGGTCCATCTGTGCTCCAGAGAACTATGTTTCTATGGGCTTTGGTAAAATAAACCCACAATAAGTGAACATGAACGCAGAATGAAACAGGAAGGAGAAACCACAGAGCTTTTGATAGGAAGTAGGCCTACAGGAAGAAGAGGCAGAGGAGAAATCTAGATCAGCTACTTTTTTATTTTCCTTTCCGTCCTACTTTCACTGTTGTTCAATGTAGCTTTAATATTTGTTTAGTATCCAGATACATGTTCCCCTTTTCTGTGTGTGGACTAAAGAGAGAATATAAATGTATGAAAGCTTAAGACCCTGATGTGAGAACATGTCAAAGAAAAACAAAGCTGCTCTAAACTGTGGCAAATCAACCACTGACAACACCTCTGAATCATTGTATAAGCCAATATAACATTTTCAAGCCACACCCTAACATTCAACATGGAAGGACATTTAATCAGGTAGTACTGTATAAACAGAACAGCTCCAGGTGACAGTGTCATGAGCCAATGGAATTTTTTTGTAAGCCTCACCTTTTTATTTTATCGCCCTCACAGGGAGGACACGGGACATTCTTCCCAGGTACAGGAATCTCTTTTTGGCTCCCGTTTCCCGCCTTTGAGCCAAGATATGTTGAACACAAATCTCTGTACTGATTGGAAAGCGAGAAAAAAATCAATTTAATTCTCATCTGCAGATATTTCTTATGATGTCCTGGTGCTCTCTCTCTATTGTCTCTGGCTAAACTTCATCAGAATACATTGTATTCATTGCTCTAAATCTTGATATGTCTGGGTTTTTATAGACATTAACAATATAAATTGTAAGAAGCCTTTTTGACCCAATGACTTCTGTTAAATATTCAACCTTCAAGCAATCGTTACCCTGAAATGAAGCAATGACTCCACGAGCAAAAATGTAGGAATAAAAAAAAAAAAAGATTTTAATGTGCAAGTTATTAACTTCATGTAAACGCTCTTAAAAAAGTCTTTGTACATGAACGTTCTGCAGCCGACCTGCAAGTTTGTAATCAGACCACATAATCACATGATCATAAGAAAACTTCTGTATTCAGGTGTCACAGTGAACGCCCTTTGGAACCGTCCGCTCTTACCGAGTCAGCACAATAATCCTGATTGACACAAGCGAAGCAATCTAGCAGCATTAACTGGAATCAAGCACATTTAGCATAGTCATTCTTAAAGATCTGTGCCCATGCAGCACAGTGATGTTTAAAAAAGAAAAAAAAAGAAGGCACATCGGCCATATTAATGGATTTAACATCGCAGATCCAAATTGTGACTCAGTCTGTACAAAAATATACATACAGCATCTGCACAGTGAACAGGCTCACTGAGAAATACAACATTGCACAATAAAACTACCCAACAACATCCAGACATGTTTCCCACATTAGAGGCCAAATATTTTAGGGACAAACACTTTTTTGGACATGCTGTTATAAAATACAAAAGATTCTCTTTTCTCCGTCCTGCTACAATATGATATCCAACAACACTCTGTTGGTTTTTCAGACTTCCCCGAGGCAGAGGCAGAACTTGTGGACGGTTGTGTCGTGGGAACATTTATCGCCCAGGTGAGCAGAAGGCACTTAAAAGAGGGTGCAGCTGCTCCCACCCGGCAGTGGATCCCAGGCACTGCAGGCCCGGTCCTCACCAGCTTAAAGTGCAGCAGCTTGGCCCCATTTGATGTCCACCCTTACTGGCAATGCTCCCGTCTGTGCTGGGTCCACCTGACTCTGGTCCAGTTCACACTGGTTGTGTGTCCAGTGAGGAAGGATCTGGCAGTGTGTGCAACTCAGACTGCCTGAGAGGATCTGTAGCTGATTCTGAGGCAGATGTGAGATTCACCGTTTGACTGTGTGAGTCCACGTGTGTGGAAAGTGTTAACTCTGCTGGCTGCACTGTCTGAACCGCTAAATCTGAATATACCGGCTCATCTGGTAATGAAGAGGGCGATGGTCCATTTGTTACCGTGTGATCGACCTGCACCGGCTGTAGAGAATGTGCAGGTTCCTGTGGTTGTGAGGCGTTTGATGATGTGTCTGTTGGCAGGTGTTGAGTGCACGGCTCATTTTGTCTCTGTGGTCTGAGGTGTGTGTATTCGGCTTGTGTTTTTCCATTCTGCTCAGCAGTGGAGTAGTAAGGCAGGAACGGCCTCTCTGATGCACATGTCCGCATGGCCAGGTAGGTGTGCATGAGCAGGTGGGGGAATCGGGAGGTGAAGTAAGAGACAAAGTCATCAGGGATGGAGCCCAGAGTCTCTTGTACCTCTGCAGGCAACTCTCTGTAATGGTGTTTCTGTAGAGGGAGAGTCACAGTGAGTCAAACTTTACAGACCACATTCTTTCAAAGACAAAACAGGAAAATACATCCCTACCTTGTTTCTCATTGCACGCATCAGGTCTCTGACCGATCCACCTTTATAGGAACGGAACTTCCGCAGATCTGCAGAAGAAAGGAAGACAAAACTCAATACATCAACCACAGAAATGAATACCTGATAATCATTCAACTAGAAACCAATGAACAGCGACACCTGAAAAACAGAGCTAAGCTTCTTTAATGCTACACTGTTTCTCAAGAACCCACACACTCAGTCAGGGCACAAAGAGAGGAAAGAGAGGATTTTGTTTTCATGTTTCATGTAAAGAGACAAAGAAGAATGTTTTACAACGTCTTATATCTTCACGTGCAAACTTCAGCCTCGGTCTCGTACCTGTCTGCAGTGGCACTGTGATATGCTCCCTCCAGTCACTCTTCACAACAGCCCTCCCTCCTCTCTCCAGCTGTCTCACGATTGGTCCGTCCAGCGGCTCCTTTTCTATTCTGTCACTCACATCCTGCAAGCAACCAACAAAAGATTATTTTAGAGACATTCCAGTCGTTCGACAACAGTCTTAATCACATTCTGACCATTTCTAGAATTTGATCACTGACACGTTTGTAATAAAGTTCTTCACCTTCATAAATCACTTTAATGAATTCATGGGGTTGTTTTTGGACATCCTAGAGACATGTATAGTAGCTTAAGTTAAAATCAGTACAAAACAGCACGAGTGTATTCAGACACTGGTCACTATATTGTACTACAGTGTGATTTTAGTAAGAAGAGGTTGAAAACATCAGGGACACCCTAAAAGGAGTCAGTCCATACAAATGAATAGGCACTAAGGCTCATTGCATTTAAAGAGACACACACACCAAAACGGAGCGTTCTGAGAGAGCTGGTTTATACAGGGTCACAAACCTCCTCTGGTGCTTGATTCATGTTATATTTTGACCAAAGCACAGCACAGATGTTTCATTTAGACCACAGGGGACTGTTTGAAAAGGTGGAACAGGGGGATAATATGTCCTCTTTAATATTAAAAACTAACCTGAAAGAACTGCAGCTCCTTCTCCAGGCTCCAGAAGAAAGGGTGTTTGAGAACACTCTCAGCTGCAGGTCTCCTCTGTGGCTCCATGCTCAACATCTGCTCTATGAGATCTCTGGCTACAATGTCCCCTGATTCATAACACAAAAACATACAGCTTCAGAACATGTGCCCAAAATAAATTCATTTGTATGTAGCCCATACACAAACATCCTAATAGCTTTACCAAACAAATCACCGTCCTCTCCTCAGTGAACAATATTACTGTTTCTTTTTTTTTAAAACAAAGGAATTCCCAGAGGAAACCTGAGCTCACCGTGTTTGTCAGTCTGCAGATGGTCCAGGCTGTGTGAGCCCAGTAAGATGTTTGCTTGTCTCTGTAAAGACTTGCCGTACGGGTGGCTTCCCTGAGACACCACGTAGTAGAACACACAACCAGCAGAGAAGATGTCGACGGCGCACGTCTGCATGAAACAAGAGAGGGAAAGTCTGTCATGTCTAGGTTACTGTGGCAGGAAATGAAACACATTTCACCAAGTAAGTACAAAGATTTGTTCAGTAGTATTGGTTTTTTAGTTTAATCTGAACTGGATAATTTTTGGTCTGAAATCTTTTTTAGCCCTTTTAACACAAACACTACACTCAGTATGTTTAATGCAGAGTTCAGATGAGCTTCAGTTAAAGCGCCATTAGGCCAATTAAATAGAAGACAGTCCATGTCCCAGTATGCATGTACCAAGAGAATACAGTAGGTGGCGACATGCCCCCCTTTCAGCTAGTAAGTTACCATTGGACCTTCTTCCTGTTGACAACTTAGGAAGTTAATACACAGCAAAGAGGAGATTGTATGTCAAACTGTGTAAACATGGACAACTTAAAAGCTCTGTACATTTGGTACTTATCACACTCTATATTTTACTTTTGGTTCAAATGTGATGCACGCTCTCCCTTCAGCTTATGGTGATATCCAAAGGCAGACGTCAAAGCGACTTCTGCTATGATAAGCACCTATGCTGTTCGACTTCTGGGTCAAAGCCAAGCACAGGGACTGTGAAGACTACACAAATCGCCTATGAATCGATCTCCAAACACATTATCTAGGTGCGATAGTCCGACTTTGAGAAATTCAGTTTAGTACCATTTCAACCTGACCTGCATGTTTACATGCATTTTAAAAATCCAGTTTGAGTCGGGACCAGAAGTGAGCTGCTTCTCTACCACTCACTCACCGGGTTGTCTTTGCAGTCCTCACTGAGAACTTCAGGGGCGATCCAGCCTTCTGTGCCCGGCACGCCGGACCGTCTGCTGAAACTGTGACGACCCACCGCCAGCTTCTTACACAGGCCGAAGTCTGAGATCATGGCCCGGACCCGACCGTGGGCGTTGGGCATGGACACCAGGATGTTGTGAGGTTTCAGGTCTCTGTGGACTGAAGGGAAAAATATGAAGGTGAGTGGAGAAGAACAAGTTGTATAGATATGTTTGTTTTTTTACTAAACAGCCAATAACGATGAGAATGAGATGTGTTGTTGTTCTGTTCTGTGGTACCTACCAATGTTGAGAGAATGCAGGTGGGCCAGTCCTGACATGGTCTGCTGAAGAAGCATAACTGGCTCTAGTCCATGACGGTCAAAATCCTTCCTCTCCACATACTAAAGAAAAGAAAGAAGTCATTAACTATGAAGGGAGGTCTCATTCTCACATAGTGTGAAATGTGTGGATGAGAATAAATAGTATCAGGGTTATTCCCTCTTTTAACTTTTTATGAAAACACAAAAAATAACTTTACATCAGAGGAGGCCTACAACTGCATTTTAATCACAAAAAAACAGGCTTCTTGCTATTGACAAAAGACTACAGTTGAATAAAGGGAGCTTGGGGACCCTATCAGCTGTCCATTACCTCCTGAAGCGAGGCCGCACACAGCTCAATGGCGATGTACTGGAACTGCCGGTCCCTCTCCGTGCAGAAGTAGCGGATGACGTTCGGGTGCTCGTCTGACTCCCTCAGCAGCTGAACTTCCCGGTCTGCAAAGCTGAAGCACTCTGGGAGGATCCTCTTCACGGCCACTGGACGGTTGTCAAACTGCCCCCTTGTGGAGAAACAATGGAAACACAACGTGGTGTTATTTCTGCAGTTGGGACAAATCGAACACACGTTTGTCATGATTCATTGTTGACTGTTTTTTCAGACTTACTTGTACACGATGGTGCCCTCAGCTCCATGACCCAAGACCTCTTTGGGACGGAACGTGATGTTGCCCACTCTGACTATACCGGAGTCCTCCTCTGAGGGGACAAAGACAAAATTTCAGACATTTCAACCGGTGATTAAACTGTTAAAGAATGACGAACGAGCTCATTTAAAGAATGTTTTGTAAGTTCTTTATCTTCATTTCCCAATCCTAACCTCCATCTTCGTGCTCATTTGCAGAGCTTCCCAGCTCAGACACTGACAGGTTGGAGTGGTTGGAGGCGCGAGGGGTGACATTGGGGCTGCTGTGATCAGAGCACTCTGAGCGAGTACGGGCCACCTCCAGGTAGTCACTGTCAGGGGCCAAGCCGAGGCCGAGGTCTGAAGGGGGGAACGGCTGCTGTCTCTGCAGCAGCTCCAGCTTCTCCTCCATCTGTCTCTGGAACTCCTGGTGCTGCAGCTGCTGCTGCTTGTGAACACTCTGTGATAAGAGACAAGACTTAAGAATTACAAAACTGGCTGTTTATGAAGAGACAACACTTTTACTGATTTATTTAGTAGACTTTTTTAATCCAAAGCGAGAGTAAGAACAACATAAGCAAGGATCTAGAGAGGAGGAAACGACTACTGCAGCCATCAGTAGAGAATTATAACAAAGCTAGTTGCAGGTACTCAACCATCCACTAGGTGGTGGTGTTGGACTTACTTTGGGGTAGGTTATCACAAAGGCCACCCAGCCAGCCAGCAGGAAAGTGGAGAAGATGATGGTGGCCATGTCTTTGAGCATAGAGTCCACCGGGGCCACCGGGCGCAAAGGTCGACCACCGGTCCCAGGTTCCTCGATAGATGTTTCAGGTAGAGGAGAAGGGGGGCCATCATCCATACCGCTATCATTCACCTTCTACAACAAGAACAGAGGACGGGGAGGAAGGGGATGAGAAAACCTGAAGGGATGTTTTAATATCTTTAAAAAAAATCTCAGGGGTCACACACCTCCTCGACTTTCTTATCGGTGGTTGGTGGGATGACGTTGCCTTGATTGCGAGGGAAGCTGTCAGGAAACTTCTCCAGGATCTTTATGTGAGCTTCAGGGGGCGTCTCATGATGACCTGAAATGCAAGAGTTTACTTTTTCAACATCAGCAGCCTCAGGCAGCAGACTAATGTCAGATGACATAATGACCACATACTGATCTTAGTTGCAACATTTTTCAGGATTAAAAAAAAATTGATTTATAAATGGCAAGGAAACACTTCATGATGCTGTTACATTTGTTTTCACTATTCATTGTAACCAGCAGAGGGCGATCTTACTTCATCAGTCACTCAAAGTAGACCATGAAAGGCCCTAAATTCAAAATGTGACAAACAGTACTGAGAGGAACTTCTTGATAAAGCGACACAACCATTTTTATTTTCCATATGTCATCTTTAGTCTGTGAAACTAATCACCACTTCTTCTTGAAGTGGAAGTCTTGACACCTTCTCCATTAACATACCAGGAAATGTAACATTCCTCAGAGTGGCTGTTTTTTTTTTTTAAATATTACTCTATGATACAGTACCTATGAGGAGCAGGTAGTTCCTCATGAAGTTGATGCGGTTCCTCTCTCGCAGGGCAGCGTTAAACTTGACACTTGTGCTGGGCGTGATGACACACTCCTTGTCCTCCTCGGTCTCCTGGCTGTCAGGACCCTCCAGCATGGGGAAGGTGCTGCCACGAGGCTGTGCATACACAAAAAACACACAAACAGCAGAAAATTCAGATATACTTAGAAAGGATTTTCTTAGAACAGTACAAAGCCGTGATCAGTGAAACCAGGACAATGAGTGACTCTAGATGGGGCAAGCTTTGACACTGAAAACTGAAAACAGGATGTGTTCAAACAAAGTCTGGAAACCACAAACCATGAAGATAAACTGATGGGCCAGTTTGAATAATACAAAACGTTTACATATTTTAACGGAAAACCTACAAGCTTGATGCTCATGAGTTTATGATAAGGATTGTGTTTTGCTTAAATGAAGATAAACATGTAACTGTCACTCACCACCACCGTGACTCCATCGTGCACCAGCGAGGGAGAGGCGTACAGACTGGTGGAGTACTTCCCCACATACAGAGTGGCCCTGGAAACAATCAAAAAAACTTTCAGATTATCGCCTGCTTACTCTCAGGAATACAGATCACGGTTCACATTTCATGCTCAATAATATTCTGACAACCAAGACAACAGATCTGCCGTGTTTGAACCATTACTAATTCAACATGCAGAACAGACAGAGCTCTTTGTATTCTCCTTAAAAAGGCAAAACTGTCACAGAGGATCGACCATTCAGTTTCCTGTTTCTGTTCATTCCAGCATGAGCAGCTGTGACATAAATGTATGAAAATAAACAGAGTTGTGTGGTGTGAAACGAGAGCTGAAACCAGGCTGGCACTTTGCTCCCTTTTAGTTTGGTGTTACATGTTGAGACTTCATCCCAGCATTAAGCAACCTCGCATATTACAAAAGTACTTCTTGATTTCACCCTTCCAGGAATTCGGCCCATGTGATGATGAAGGTTGCAACACGCTCTTTGGAAGGTTTTTCTGACGCTTAATTCAAACTCGATTCAAATACAAAAAAGGAGAATTGTCAATGTAGCGACAATAGACAAATCGCTAAAAAAGGTGACCTGTGGTGTTTTCACAGATAAACTAAACTCCTGAAAACTGCATGTGGGGCCAACTCTTTCACCCTTACTTCATCTAAAATGTTTCCTGCCAGCCCCCCAGTTAATGTTCCACATGAAGTTGGGGTGAGTCGATAGTGGAATGCAAAGGGAAACAATCAAGAGAAATTTCAGGGGCAGCGTGCCTGGAATTTTCTAAAAAAAAATTAATGTGTCAAAGTGCAAAAAGAAGACATGTCTGCCTACATGAATTTATTCTTGGGCTTCTTCTCTTTTGGAAACGGGTATTTCCACTGCGTGATGCGGCCAACCTCTCCAGACATGAAAGTGAGATAGCGCAGGGTTTCCACGGCCACGTTGGTGTGCGCAACTTTGCGGAGGCCCTCGCGCTGCCAGATGTACATGGCCACCACAGGAGAGTTGTAGTTCTGCACCCACTGAACGTCTCCCGTTTCGCTGTCCACAGTCACCACCAGGCCGTCGCCGTTGGACACGAAGTGAGCCATCTCTGCGAGGAGCCAAACAACCGACAAATGATCAGCAACGTCTTTTAGCAACTTAACAAAAAGAGCCAGTGTCTTCAAGAGTCTTACTGTATTTGGTGTCATCGTCGGGGAGGGTGGAGGCGTAGTCAGAGTAGGTGGCATTCCAGCGCAACTCTCTGCTCTTTGTGTCGTACATGGTGATGGTATACTCTAACAGGGACAGAAGACAAAAGCTGTTTTTTAACACATTCGTTTTGCTTTCTATCCTTATGTAACACACACAACAAGCCAGAGAGGATCCATTTCTGGGAGTAAGAGCTAAGTGGTGTTGAGTTTCCTCTGCTTCCTAATTGAGACTCATTGCAGGGAAAAGGTGGAGAAACTTAATCCAGCAGTTACACTCCGAGGTGACAAAGCAAAGTTTGACTTGACACCGAGTTAATGGTTTTAAAAAGTATTCAATTGGCAGGGCTCTCATGCTCTACAATTACCATCCTGGTTTCTGTAGCCTCAAGCACTGCAGGGGGGGGGCAGAGGAGATGATTAGAAAGTAAATAAAGGTTTGCCAACAGTTTGGAGTAAGAGCATGAGAGACAAATAGGGCAGTTAATTAGCTAGATTAAATTAAGAGCTGAGTGGGATGGGCTACATCGATAATCTGACGAGAATACAACTGGTTGGGGAACTGTTCTTTAAACATCTTCATCCTTTAAGAGCAGTCTGAAGATGTGTTCATCCTGGCTGAATGGGGTATAATCAAGGGCGCCTTGGCAGTACTCGGGAAGTGACCCGAACCAGACTAACTTCCAAACTTTGTTCCACACCGGGACTTGACCTGGCGACCCTCAGGTTCCCAACCCAAGTACCAACAGCCTGACCTACTGTCGCCATGCGCTTGCAAGCAGAACAGGGGGCTCTGATAATAGTACAGAGGGGGGGGCCGCCACTCCAGACGAATAGTAGGGGGAAACATTGGATATTTGTTTTAGCCCTTTTTTTACAGTGCCTTAATGTAGCTCTGCCGTCATTACCCCAAGGCAATTTATATTGACTCTGCAATGACGTAATATTGATGTCCAAGTGTATAATTTCACATAGAGTTACGGGTTTGTGTAGTTGTGTAGTTACAAGATGCATGTGGTGTTTTCGCTCCTAGTTGTGCCTCTGCTACTACCTCCAACGGTGAATCAGTGGAAGAACGACTGCGTCCAATCATTTCGCCTCAGTGACATTTGCATTGACGGCTTTACATAGCAGGGCTGTAAAAGGGCCTGCTTTGTCATGTAAAATGGACTTATGACTCAGCTGCATTTTTTTTCTTTCGTCATGGGTTGTCTCGTAGGTAGGGAAGTTATTTGCATTTAAAAAATTAATTATGAATCATCATCCTGCTAATTGTAGAAAAGACTGAACTTTTGGTTCAAGGACTGTTTGCTCTGACAAAGCCGTCAGATGAATTTATGAACAGATTCAAATTGAAGAAGAAAAAAAAAACATCCAAAAATCAGACCCAGGTAAAAAAAAGAGTTCTGTCTACAACAGACAAAAAGCTGAGTTTGTGTTGTTGGATTGGCTTCATGTTTACCTGTGCGCCCCAGGTAGAGCAGAGAGGAAGAGGGACACAGCATCTCAGCAAAGGAGGAAGTCAGGGTCTGTTGTTTCTCCCCGGTCAACAGGTCCACCACGTACCACGAGTCCTGCTTCTTACCTGAACACAAACACACTCACACTTTAGATTTACCTGTGCCATGAACACAGCATTCAGAATTTTTTTTGATGAAGCGGCAGATATGTTTAGTATCGTAAACAAATCAGTGCATCTTTGAATATGCTTTTATTTCTTTAAATACTTAAAAAATGTCAGTTTGTCTCAACACGTTGTAATTCTACCTCTTCTACCCATGCCTGCATCATACATGAGTGAAATTGGGGCTTTTTGTAGAATTTCTTTTTACCTACAGAGTTTGAAGATCGGCTACAACACTTTGCCAAATGTGTGATTTTATTTTTTCAGGAAGAAAACATCCTCCATACTACTCAAAATGGACCGAAACCATTTTTTTCCAATAAATTGGTGACACTTAGCAAGAGTAGTGTGCAAGGTTCTTTCTTTTCAAGTGATAGTTTGTCGACCTCAAGAGGTAGTTGGATGTGCAAACACCAAATTTTAAAATCAGGAAGAAAATTAAAGTGTCAGCTTAAAAGGAAATGTCTTAATTGATCAATACCTGCTGCAGAAGTGCAAGTCTAGTCAAGCCATACAATTAAAGCAGCCATTCAACCTTCACAGTCATGGGTGTTACCATTCTAACAGTCAACGACCAACCCATCATGGCCTCATTGTTCTGGCATCTCACCTCTATTGTCACTGCAGGGAGTAACAGTGATAAACTAATCATGCATTATTTTAGATGAATACACTAAACCACAAACCAGGAAAAAGGCAGCATCATTTCTAAGAATCAAGAGGGTGAAGAGTGACCGTTTGGCTCGGTAATTCCTGCAACTTTCTGCAGATTCGCAGAGTGAGAATCCCAGACAGCAGCACATTTAGACCTTTTGCATCTCCAGTGTGCTTTGTTCCAGCTGCAGCTTCGGTTGAATGAAAACAAAAGCCTCGCTGATAAAGACTGTGCGGAGGCAAATGTCAGCCGCTTCCCCCTTCAACAATGACACACAGACAGTCACTGTGGTAGATTAACTTTCCTCTGCTGCGGACTGTTGTAAATTCAAAAGGAGCACAGGATCCGACCGCAGGTGAGGGGTACGGTAAGATGTTCCATTAAAGCCGGATAAACCCAGTTTAATTAGGTGAGGAGACGCACAGGGACACGACGGGCACATGTTCATTGATAAGAAAAGTACAGAACAAAAAAGGCACAAGATCATTTCTATGGGAGGATTAGCCTTACCGGTGTAAAGGACTCCATCAGAGCTGCGACAGGGAGAAGCTTGGACCAACTCGGGGATAGTGAAGGGTAATTTCTGTTTGAGCAAAATGAATGAAACATTATACAATCGAAACATGCTTTACGTACGGCGACAACACGTGCATGGGGAACTTCATGCATGCACCATCACAGCTGCAACCTCAGAATGAAGGTGCATTTAATATCAGCACGACTTACTGTATATACACATGTGGGGTGAGAGGTTTTTCCATAAAAGAGGGAAGTGAATAACCCATGTATACTAACGGTTTGAGATTATGGTTTTGTGATAAAAAAGAATTTCCTCTTACTGTGAGGCCTTCTTTGTTCTTCCCTCCCAGAGAGTAGAGACTGCCATCGTTGGGATCGGGCAGAAAAGCCGGTCTAGAGTACAGATTTAAGAAGATGCATCACATCTCAAGACAAGTAAAAGACGGATAATGTAAGTTATTAGAATGAGTGACAGATAAGACAAGCTCAACAGGTTAGCACATCTTTTTGCACTCAGCATCTTTTGTTGCAGACAGGTGCAGTACACTGGGATTTATACACCCATGCAGAAAATAACTCAATGGTACGTACTCTGCAACATGTGTGGGGACCTGAAGAACTGGATCTGTGAGGAGGGAAGAGGAGACAAGATGCAATTCAGGACCGACAAGAACATTAGCGAACAATGAACAGCATGGCCCGCAGGTGTTGAGTAAGTGCATGACATGAACATCAGTGACATTCATCCGCACGAAACACAAAGTCCAAAAGGAGAAGAATTTCCCCTGGGTTAGGGTGGGGGGGCAAAGATAAAAAGTAAACAGTTATGTCTGCAAACACACTTTTTGGGCATATGCCAAACATGTAGCGTCAAAGCTGGGAAAAGAAGAATGAAATATAATGAGCTCGTAAAAAAAATACCATCCTCATTGTGATCCTCTTTGATACCAAATATTCCTCTAATGACCTGATCAGTGCAGGGATTTGAACCAGGCTGCCGTTTACTGTTATCCTGGTTCAATACGAAAAGATGTGACTTGTATCTAAACATTGACGATAAATGGCAGAAATCCAATGGTTGAGTAAACTGGGCTATGTTGTCCGTTTCCCCTGATAGGCTTCTTAGGGACTTTGTGTTGTGTTAAGTGCGTTTACTTAAAGGTTCCTTCATGTCACACGAACTACCTGACGAGTTCTCTAACAGTTAATCCAAAGTGCATGATCACATTGGCACATAATTTGTATGAACTGACAAAGTCAATATTTGGTTTAGTTTTGAGTGATCATTCCTGCTGATAAGATTACGCTTTAATTCATCTACTGTGCCGCAAGCTGTTGATCATAATGCCATTCACTAGACTCTGTGATACAGTATGGTGTGGTGGTTACCTTAAAGAAAATGGCTTGTTTTACAAGTACTGGTTAATAAAATTAAAGTTGTTTTATTAATTTGCCCAGTGAATGTGTCCATATTTGAAAACTAGAGAGGCACCGATTGGGAAAATCAGGGCCGATTCCAATACTGATGTTTGTTTCATGACTTCTTTTAGTGTAAGACTTTCACAATGCCAACATTTTCACTCATGTTTGACATGAAAACAAGTCAGTTTGTAAACATGTGACTTCCTCTGCCCATACAATTGACTCAGTAGTTGGGTGTACTAGATGCCTGCATGATTTGGCACAACAAATAAACATCGGCTACTGACATTGGTTCATGTCACTTTATTTGCCGATGTCTGTCAACAGGTCCAATATCACCCAATACCGATGTTGAACCGATGCCTCTATGCATCCCTATTGAAAACATTTCATCTGAGGTCTACATCTGCCAATGGCCCAAAGTAAAAGTAGGCATGATCTCATGTTTTGGGGAATCGAAAATGCAAAGACAGAGGAAATGTGCATTTTCATTATCTGACAAAGTAAGTTGGAAAATATGTTTGCATATATCAAGAATCAGATACATGCACTAAATCTAGCCAGATTCATTATTATTCAATAGCAAACAGTCATTTTCCTTCTCTCTAGAGAGCTATAAGCTCCATTTAAAAAACTGGATATAAATACATTTGTTGGGTTGAAAATTGTCAGGAAAAAAAAAACCTTGAAACTTGCTTCAGTTAAAGAACATGATCCAGCACATTAAATGTCATGTCTACTTTGGAGTTATATTCTTCTTGTGTTGTCGACCAATGAGGTGCATGCCTTTCAAATATTGGTCCATTTTAAAAGTACCTGCATGTTGAAACATAGCAAGTATTGAAGTAGGAAGCTAATTTAGTAGAGAGCCGACATTACTACTAGACAAACATGCACCTCCCTGCAGTGTGAACACACAGGGCGTGGAGCAGATGGTGTTGATCCCGTGGAGGTGGCCAAAGGGGTCAACAGTAGTAAGGGGGGGGCGAGACCTCGGATTACCTGAAGGTGGTTAAACGACTTTATGTGTAATTTACTTTGAGAACAATAGTTCTCTGTGTTGCAAACAGTGAGAGGAGGACACATGTAGGCTGAGCTGTCTCGTTTGGTCCAGGGAAAAGATTTCCGACTCCCCCTCAGAATGTGGGTGTATGATTGCTTGACTGAAGCACAACAACAACAGGGGTGTGTGTGTGTGTGTGTGTGTGTGTGTGTGTGTGTGTGTGTATGTGTGTGTTCTGCTACAGAACTGGTCAGATTTATATTCAACAGCTTTTTCCAGAAAAACAGATGATGCGGAGGTAGCAGCCTCTACTTCTGATTATTAAAGAGTGTTAGGTGGCACAAGCCGGGACTCGTAGGTACAAACCAAAGTACTTTCAGTTTGTCATAAAAACACAGGGATCCTTAAAGCGGCGGTAAACTTTCCTTTACGACAGGTAAACTACTCTCTAAACGTTTCTAAGAGCCCGCCCGTGAGTCTTATTGAATGTTCCTCTCTAATGTATAGAGCCCATAATACCATGGAGACCAGAGTGCAAGCTGTGTGTGCAGGTGACACTGCAGCAGAGCAGCTTACCCTTGCCCACTCTGACCTTGATTAGCGGCTATATTTGCCCCTCTCTTGGTTAATAATTACCCTCCTTTCCCTGCCGAGTAGAACATCTCACAGCGTTTTCCTCAGCTTGAGTACAAAACACATTTCCTCTAAGTCTAAGTGTTTATAATTCAAATAACTCTCGCAGTATGTTTGGGTCAAATTCATTGAAGCTTTCAAATGATCAGAGTTACAAGAAGAGATCTTGAAGTCATATGGTGCAGGCCTTTTTGATTAATGTTTGTGAGAATAAAGCACACATCAATAATTCACAGATTTAGATATACATTTAAGAACATGAGTTGCATTTAAATTAAGTGGTGGAGATTTTGTTGATGTGGATAACCTTTAACAACCAGTTGTGTCTTCAAATGGATGAAACCAGGCTCCTCTGCTTACACCATGTCATAAGAGGTAAATGTCACTTCACCTGTGGAGCCCAGTCGGCTCAACATTTAAGGTCATTTGAATCTTTTTGTTGTCTTAACATACCCTTTGTGTCATACATTAACTCGTAGAAGCTATAACAGCTATAAACCACTTTGACGTGATAAGAAAGGGAATGGGATATCATCTTTAAGAAGTGTGGTGTTTCATGAATAAAAACCGAAATTATCAGCTGGGCCTTGTTGTGTTGAACTCTGCTCGTACCTTCTTTCAGAGTCCATTTGATTGAGCCGGACTTCTTGCTGACAGCGTGCAGGTTTCCATCCAAGGTGGACACAAAGAGAAGACTTTCAGGGAGGGAAACTGTGCTGGCACTGCAAAAGCCCTACAGAAACACACAAAACAAAAAAGAATAAAGGTAAACAAGTGCAACCGACATCCCTCCTCTCTACTTATTTTTCATGCATTTGAATCCTAGTCATGTTGTATTAAACTCTGACATTAGCAGGGAGGAGTGTGTGAGCATACATACTCCCACTTGATCCCCCGGTTTAGATTAAAACGTGGTCTTGCATTGAGGTTGTGAATAACGACATTCAGTCACTAATCACTGAATGATTAACATGTTGAAACTACACTATGCTAATGACATCATTCATGCACTGATGTGGTGAAATCTGGCACAAGATGATCCATTGATTGGGAAATAGATGTCTTCCTTTTCATCATCTCCAGGCTGTCCCAGGTGTAGTTAGCATTTTGCTTGAAGTGGGGGAGGGGGGGCGAGGCGGAGGCGAGGCGGATCGTTTGTCCCAGGGAGTGTGCCAGTCTGGCCCGCTTTACAAATCAATAAACAACTAATCAATACCTTTCAATGACAGCTGAAGATCAAACTAGGAGGAGGCTGTCTGGATAGGTAACAGAGGGCAGGTTGCTGGATGAGCTCTGGGAGGGTTCAAAGTAACAGCCGGAGGCAAGGGCTGCAACGTGGAGGAAGGTAAACAGATGGGCCATGGGGCTGCAGAGCACGTGTGAGGAAGTCATGCTAACAGCCTAAGCGTACCTTACGAGGTTAGCTTGATTTGTAAAACCACTTTAGATTGAGCAGAGTGAAGACAAATAGTGGGTTGACATGCTGTAATTAAAACCTTCTTTCCAAACCCTTTGAATTCTACTCTGTGTGGCAAACTTGAAGTGATTCATTGTGGGGCTGTTGCACACTTTCTAAAAAACAAATTTAAGCCTCTTTAATAACCAGCAATAATAACAATTCACATAGTGCATCACATAGTGTCTATGCTTTTTGGATTGCATGTGGGACTTAATGTCTCTGATTTCCATTTTGCCAAGTCTAAAAGCTTTTGTCTGCATATCTTGCAAGTTGCCTCAAAATTAAAGTTGCCCCTGCCAACCATTTCCTGTATTTCCCAATCCAGAAGCCAAATTTCCTTGAACTTGCATCTCCCCCATCATCTTCAATCCAGAGTAAAACAATAGAACATATAACCACAGCAGCAGCTCAGTGACCCAGCCTCATGACTTGGCTTATGTCTGAATTAACAGCAATGTGGTTGATGTATGCTCCACCCACTCACTGTGGAATTCAAAAAACGCCACCCTTGATAACCAAGCCGTGGGTTGCTTATGGAGTTTGGCACCAATGTTCGGGAGGAGGAGCAGTCAGAAATGAGTCAGATCGGTCTGTTTTCTTAAATAAAAGGCGATTCCTCATTTAGATTATAGTCAAGCAGTAAACACGAGAGGCTGGAAAAGCTTAAAACTCTCATCTTAACAACATGGTGAGGTGGTCAAATGTTTAAATTCTTCCATATTTCTCAATACCACATGTTTTTTAGGATCAATCCAAAAGTCCCAAAGTTTAAAAAAAAAACTCAGATCTTCAGTCATATTGTTCACCAGAATCTTCCAGCTTCCCCAGACCACTATCTACATTTTTTCAAATAAGTTAGTGATGTTTCATTAGCAAGCGTGGCCAATTTATTTGTACAACTCAGAAGGTGTGAAAGGGAATCAGGTGACTATGGTTTAGATTTTTGTTGCCATGCGGAAATCCACATCCTGTGATTTTACTAGAATTGTATCAAGGTGTAAATACCTGGTATTGTGACAACTCCACTAAAGGGATCTTTGAAAGGCAGAGCAGCTGAGACAGTCCTGCTGAGCCACAGCAGTATTGATCATAGTGTCTGAATAATCCCCCTTAACGAGTCCCTGGGGCCAGTGCAAACAGCCCCTGCATATAATACAGATTACCAATCTTTATCGTTACTAAAACACTCTTCGGAGCACCTAGCCACTTTCAGGGAGATAAGGAAGGTGGGCTGCAGAGCTCTTACAGTCAGGCACAAAGAAACCACCAGAGCCATTATGTTAGACCCTGGTGTATGTGTGTATGTGTGTGTGTGCGCTGTGGAGAGCCAACCAACAATACCGAGTCACTCTGGGAGTTTCCTCTGGGTCACTCAGCTTTCACTTCCTTACCAAACCAACGCCATAAAATGGCAGATGTAGAGCAATCTGAGAAGTGGATGTTTTTATTTCCCATTTGTGTTCATCAGCTTTAAATATAGAAAAGGAAAATACTATAATGTCATAATTGACGTTTAGAAACCAATGTCAATAAACCCTTTGACCGAAAGTTTCATAGAATCTACAGAATGAAACTGAGTCCATCCACATTTGCCTACCGATCCTCTGCTGTTGTCTCACATCCTATATGAGCAGTTGTGTCAATATTTTGCACCTGTGACTGTTCCCACTGGGTTGCAAACTCACGAGCATCAAACAACTGTTCTGGGAGAATCATAACCGACTTGTTTTTTTTGGGGGCCCCGGTTGTTATCTCCATCACAGCTCTTGGTTTCGCAAACAAATGACTTTCTTACCATCTGTTTGTGTGATGCTAGTATATCGGCTGTTGGACCCAGGATTTCCAACAACTGTTAAATATGTTTCAGAAAGCATCTGGTTAACAATATCTGGCTGTTCTCGAGGAGACTTAAATATCGGGGCTTTCTCTCACTCTGTGTGTAACGCAGAAATGTAAGGTTGTTGCATAAGGGAGTTACATAATACTACAGAACTGGGCGAAGCCAAAGTCTTGGCAAGTTCGGAGGTCTTCACTTTTTCTTCTTCAACGAGGACAGACTCGGCTTAAAGGGGACGAGGACGAAAATGCTCATGATATCAGTGACAGGAGCCGGCTGGAGTGCCACTGTGCTTCTTCACAGCCCCTTGCACGGCAGACCAACCTGAACTCAGGACAGCATGTTATTGGCAGCTTTCCCACAGAGCACACATAAGCATTTCAGAAGTGCCCTTGTATTACAGACCCTGTGTCAGACGCTCTCATCAAGACGGTCGAGTATTACAGAGGAAATCAATAGTTATGGGAGTTAGGGCTTAAACTTGAGCAGCTAGGCAAAGTTGTTTTTACGCACAGACAGTCTCTTCATTGGAGCAACAGCTAACACATGAAGGAGACAACTCTCACCTCTTCATAGCACACAGGAGTGAGGGGAATAGAGTGGAAAATATTAAAAGCTTTCCAGTTATTCTGCAAGATCTGTCAGAGCTTTAAGTCTGTTCCCTTCTGAGTTTTCCATCAAACTAGAACACTACTTCTACTATCAGCTTTTGGTGTTATTTGTGATTTCTCCTTCTGTAAACTAAAATGTAAGAGCACAACACTTCTGCAAAATAAAGCCAGCCAGCACGTTTTTTTTTTTTTTTTAAACAAGCTATCATCAAGCTACATGGCTTAGCCTGTATGCTTGCACATGTTGCAGATGAGCAGGTTTGTCAAAGGAAATCTGGAAAAATCCAGATTTTTCACAGTCATTTTTAACTGCTTGAAGTTAGGATTCATTGTCGGGTAGCAGGGAAGACGGAAGACTTCACAGATTATCTGACTGCATACACTCATCTTTTATGAAGTCATATAGAATAGAATAGAAGAGAATTACTTTATTGATCCCAAACTGGGAAATTGTGGCGTTTTAACAGCAGGTTGTCCAAACACAAAATATTAGCAAATAATCTGTATTCTGTATGAATCTGAATTGAGATGATGAGAATTGTTGATGAAAAGGAAGCATTTGTCAAACGTAGTTAAATACAGGAAAGGTATTTAATCGTGTGATGGGAAGCTGTGGTTTGCAGTGTCGCTTATAAAATGTACAATTTTGACAACAGGAAACCAATCATACGGTGATTAAGCAAAGTCATCCTGTATACCCTAAAAAGTCTCAGTGTAGTACTTCTACTAAAAGATATCTTCTATGTAAAACACTGCGATGTACTTATTCTGCATTTAACCAGCGGTTGCTACTTCTCTCTCTATGTAACACTCCTTAAAAGTTGGTCTGCAGCAATAAGCAGTCTGAAGCTTGCAAGGGTGCAGAAAAACACAACACAGGAACTTACATATCTCACACCTGGTGACTTGTTAGGATAAGTGTAGCACAAAAGCACATTCAAGGCATTTGAAGTGAGACACCTCTTTCTGTGCGTGAGGAAATGTAAGCAGCACAGCGTTAAAAAACATTTAATGATCCATCAGTTTTATTTATCCTTCATAAAAGTAGTCATTAAAAGGTTTCCTCTCAGGGCTGTTTAAAGTTGACTTAGGGTTATGGATGTTTGATTTCCTTCACGGCCTCACACAATATGGGAGAGATTCTATAATACTACATGGGAGAGCAGGAGAAAACGTTTTCCTTGTCAACAGCGCCTATCAGCTGCTCTCTGCGTGGTGTTGCTTCAGTGTGGAGGATGTCACGTGTTGGCCCTCGCTCAGGCACACTCAGCCACAGCACAGACAATCTACTGCTGTGATAAGATAGTGTAAGATCACAACTCGTTTTCTCTTTTAAGCAAAATCAGACCGGTTAAGTTCAAGCTGAATGATAAGCCAAAATGAGTGAAAAAACAAAATAGACAGAGGAAAGAAACAAAGTCCATATTTAGGTGTTTTTATCGAAGCCGGGCCAGCAGAAGTGTGAAGTGAGGCATGAACATGATGTCAGAAGGAGAGTCTGTAAAAACAAACAGTGGTAGCGACTGAAACAGCTCAACACAGCCTCCTTACAAGGGAAATTCTGCTGGTTGTTAAAAATATCTGGACAGGAGACTGTAAGGAAACATGATGTTAAACTTTGTTTCACCTTTATTTGAATCCATCTCTCATTCATTCACAAAAACTAGAGATGTTATGATTCCCTTGCAATACAAAGAAAAAAGCTAGACAAACAATTTCAATCGATGTGACAAAAATGTATTTCTATACTCCGTTTTAACCAGCATAGGGTGCTACCTGTCGATTTTGGATTCTCTTATTTGACACCAGTCGCTGAAGAAGAGGGGCGTGCAGATATTGCTGAAGCAGAATCGTTGTTTAGTGTATTTAAAAAAAAGTTCTTTATATAAGTGATTATCAGTGTCCTTTTAACGTTAAGGAAAACTATGCATTTGTAACTTTTCAATATATAAATTAAATTACTCCTATTTATAAAGAAATATAAGAAACAGGATATTTTGCATTTTTGGTCAGCAAATTGAAGTAAAAGAAACATATCTTTAAATGAATTGACTTACATCTTATATCTTAATAAATATTAGAAAACCGTAAAAAAATAGCACTTGCATCATGAACCCAGTATCGTGATATCGTGAGTTGAGTATCGGAGTATTGAGTATAAATCTGGCTAGTTTATAATCGCTCCTCCCATTCCTCCAGCAGACTGTCTGATAGGATAAAAGAAGAACCTGATAGGGGATTATTATTACGCTACTGTAATCTGCTGCTTAGCTTTTAGTGCCCGACTAGCCTGGTAGGTAACCGATCGTCTTTGAGACTTTCTAGACATCTGGTTCAGTTTTAGTGGGTCAGTCAGTCCTCTCTTGTGCCAGCTGCCAAAACCACTGCATCCATTCTCTGCTTACAGTTTGCTTTGTTAAGATTTAAATTGGGTTACAATGGATCCTGAACAGATTTCTATTTGGGAACATTTCAGTCATACTGTTTGTGTTTCTTCAGGACTGTATGTATTCTGTAGTTATTGTATACTGGCCTGGTTTAGGTTGTGCCTGATTGAATCAAGTAAAGCACAAAGAATCATCATGTGCAACAATGCCAAGGAACTTTAAGAGACAAACTGTAACCATCCTAATAAATAAAATGTCCTGAGATATATTTCAACTGGAGCGGAGGCTTTTAAAAGTCAGCTGCACCAGTAGAAATCAACCTTCAAATTTCAAGCCCTCTGTTTTTCTACTGTAAGAACTATTTTCTCTCTGATTTGAATCTCTAACGTCATCTATTGGAGAGCCCAATATCAAAATCTATAATTTCACCGACACATAAATCCCTAGCGGCCATGCCCAGACATAATAAATAATTATTTTGCAGCCTGCTGCTCATGTGAAAAAAGGACTTGTGTTGATTATTGAAAAGAACAATGATGAGTTAACATGCAAGACGAAGAAATATCAGCATATAACGGAGCACAACTTAAAACCAACATCAACACAATGACCTGTTTGTATTATGGTGTGGTTCATATTTTGTACAGTACTTCAAAAGCCAAAGTGAAAAAAGGGGAAACTCTGTACATTACTGATTTTATAGTCCTTCTTAATATGTTCAGTAAGCATCACCAGTCAAAACAAGGGGACTTTGAAAATGTTGTAGTTATCAAATAAGACTACTATACTATAAGGGTAGAAGAATCATGGAGCAGAAGATTATTCGTATCAGTACAGTCTTTTACAGATGTTTTAGGAAAGGAGAAATTCAACTACTAAATGTCTCTTAACAGTGAGGTGACAATGTGATCTCAAAGATGAAATTAGTTGTTGTCAAAATGTTCGATACTATTTCAGAAAAACACACTTTTAAAGTTTTAAAGAAAATTAAAGTGCTTTGGAGAGGAATGTGTCCATCTTAACAGCCAAAGAAATGCCTACACACTGTCCAAATTGCACAAATATGTTGTTTTTGGCGTTTGCTTTAAATGTTTGATAAGTAAAAACAATAAAGTTTCTGATATTAGGTGCCTAGGACTTCTATTTTTGTTGCCGTGGCAACGAACCATATTGAAGGTTATGATACAGGTATGGTGACAGCCCTGATAAACCATTGATAGGTTTTTATTATTAGGTTAATAATTTAGTTTATGATGTATATATATACTTTCAGTTGGCTAGCTAACGTTAGCGTTGTTAGCTTACTGCTGACATGTGAAGACAGCACGCAGCATGCTTCACATTAAAGACTGATGTTTGTTTTGGTACGCTGTAATAAAAGATGAGCTGAATGCCAGCCTAACCTTTAGTGAAGTGTAGGGACCCAGGCTAATGTCATCAAACTAAAGCTAGCTTATCCAGTTAGCCCCTCTTACCTTTTGTGGGAGACCAGCGCAGCAAAGCAACACCAAAATGCACCACAGCCGGGTCCGACTCGTCACCGTCCAGTCCATATTCTCTGGTCTCAAACCGGGATAGACAGCTGGTCCGGACGGCCGTCGACTACATAGAAAACACGATTCCGCTCACAACTCTATATATACCGAAATCAATTATGATGAACGCTGTGGCGTTTAATACACTGGGTCAGTGGCGGCGGTGGTGGGTACAACGTTAGATCCGCTTCTTCCTGAAATGAAAACCGTGGGGGTTGGACTTTCGGGTGGATATCCACACGAGTGGAGGAGGGGGAAAACTAGACTGCCGCTGCATTCACGTACTGCTCAGGTGCTCGGAGTTGCGAAACTTTGAAGGCGCATCAGCGGCGCAATCGCGAGATTCAATCATAATGTTGAACAAACATGGACTGAATTAAAAGATAATTCATTTCAAAGTATTCTTCAAAACCTAAGTTGGTGACTCTGCTTGAACAGCAACTTATTGTCAAATCCTTGAACAAATTAGTATTCAATCATTTTAACTTTACAAAAATATTTAGAAATTAAAATAAATAAATAAATAAATAAACCATGTGATAAGACGACAATTATGTCAACTCGGCAAATCAGGAAGCAACTATTTTCATCAGCTTTAACAGACGTTGTTCTGGTTTTACTGTCAGAAATACATATTCAATTTATTTTGATACTACATGAATGCAGCGTCAGTGTGAGCCAATGAGAAAAGGCCCACAGACACAGGATATGTTATAAAGAAGTACTTCCGGTGGCTTTTTACTACAGATGTCCTCCTTCTGCGAGAAGCATGTGCGAGCTAGCTAGAATAGCAGAGATTGCATTTAACATATCTGGGAGAAATGTTTTAGTGTGCTTGTTGAGTTTTCAGTATTGTAGTACATAGATGAAGCTTGAAATATACATATTTTATTATTTATTTATTAGTATGCATTTTGGAGTATGGCGAAGGCCGCTGCAGCTTGGAGAGTGTGGAGGTTAACTTTGTGTTTTATTTGATTTTGTAAAGCATCAAAAGACAAATTGAATTAGTAATTATGCTCTGACTAACTGTATGTCTTACTTTCATCAGTTACGGTGATGCTCGCAGGTCGGATGCGGTGTTTGGGAGGTGATTGCACCACTACACGTGGGCAGATGGTCGGCTAAGGCCTCCCCTGGACGTGAGTATTTTTTGGTGATATATCTTATTATTTAGTGGTTCACGAATGATGATTTTTTGCGTTAGACTTCTGATATAAAAATGAAGTCAACATATACATTCTGACTTGAACGTAGAGTTTAAATTTTGTCGTTTGTGTGTCGATGATGATTCACTCAGACATTTTACATTTGCAGGAAATGGATGTTGGTGTTAATGGATCCTCGGAGTAGCACCATTGTAAGTATGATAGAGGGAGGAGAGGGGCTTTAACAGTTATGAATGATGATTATAATGCGTTAGACTTCTGATTCAACATTGACGACATTTAAAAATATCTGACATAACTCATGTTTGCCTTTTTTTCATTTTAATCTTCTAAATAACTGAACTAAATCAAAGCTCTTTTTCATCTGCAGCTATCGGACCTCAAGAAACGGACATGTGACTGTAAGTGATGAGGTGTATAAACTGTGTGTTTCAAACCAAAGTGTATATTTTATTTGTAATTGATGGAATGAATAAAAATGTCCGTTATCAATAAAACATTTTTTCACACTCGTACAGTTGTTGTCCTTTCATTTGATCTGACTTTATCTGTTTTGGTAAACTGTTTTTCAGCACTGCACTTTTAACCTGAATGTCCTTCACTGTGGTCATTCACACAGGTCAAAAGTAGTGCAAGAGCATGTCTTGTCATAACTGGAGTTTCTTGGCAATTTTCCCAAGTCTCTCTTTTAAAGCAAGACACAATATTTAAATATAGTTCAGAAATATACATTTACATGGTAGAAACGTGAGAGATTCCAAAGGCGATGTGTGGTATCTTCGGTTTTTAGGTATCGAATGATAAATATTTTTATCATGCTACGCAACTGCCGTATTCCTTAAATTCATAAAGGTTTTTTTCATATTTTAGCATAAACATGATGTTAAGAAATCCAATGTGCAGCTACGGATACTTTCTAAGGCAGGGGTTCCCAAACTTTTCAGCCTATGACCCCCAAAAATGAGGTGCTAGAGACTGGGGACCCGCTCTGTCCATGGAGGTGGTTAAAACATTTACCATTGTGCACAGCCGGGTACACGATCCAAACACTGGAATTAGAACGACACAAAAGAACAGCCTGAACACTGTAATATTATTATTTTCATAATGGTAGCAGAATTAATCTCGATTTTTTTCCCCATATGGTTTTACAAGAATGGGTAAACTAGGCAATTTTAAGTGATTTTTAATGTGATTGGAAGAATTCTCACAACCCCCTTCTCAGTGTCTTGCGACCCTCCCCCAGTGGGTCCTGACCCCAACTTTGGGAACCACTGCTCTAAGGGACCCTTTTACGACCACACACAAACCAGCATGATTATTTTCAAGCAAAAGGTTTTATTGATCCACAATGATCAGAACCATAAACATTCTGTGACATCACTGAACACAACAGCAATGTTTCATATTTTCATCACTGTGCAAATGAACAACACCGATACCTTGAGAAAACAGGGCATGTCTTCGACAGACTAATGGCACAACACCTTTCTCTCTTCTCCTAAACTGATGCAACAGATGTGGCGGCGCACTATGGAGGAATGTTTAATTATTTTTAAAGGCACTTTCTGCCTCATACACTTTGCCAACACACACATTTGAACGCAAAACATCAAATAATAGTCGCCTGTAAAGCAGCCAGGTGTCTTGGCAGATAACTACAGCTGTTTTTTTTTTTTAAATTTTGATTTATAGGTGTACAGTACAGAAAGAACATGGAATCAAATAATTCTGCAAAAACAAGCATTCATTAGCTGGATGTCTGTCAACAACAGTAAATAATATGGCTAATCTCCAGTATTGTTCAAATCAAACAGGAAGTGTGTCTCCCACTTTTTTCTTACCATGTCTCCAAAGCAATCATCACTCCCTGCTGAAAATACCTCTTTTATTTTGAAAATCCAGCTACAATAATCCATACTTGCTAACACAGAACACAAGATAATTAACCGATTGCTTATTTGTCACCTTTTACCTCATTAAAAAGCCTTCAAACAGGACTGAAAGATTGCTTTGACAATTTAAAAAAAAAAGTACAATTATTACTTTTGCTCGACTCTGAATATGACACGAAAAGAAAAGTTGAAGCGTGTTGCGTAGAAGCACGTCGTCAGTGAATGAGCTGTAGTTTCGCACAGCTTCGGGAGCTGCGATCCTGTTTATACATTCATCAGACCTAGGCGAGGTTGAGCTGCTGTGTATGCAGATATGTTTTTTTATCTTCTCACCCCTTTACGGTCAGTGTTGGATGTAAACCCAATCACACTATGCAAAGCACACAGGTTGTGTGTTTTGATCAGTGTCTGTAGTGGATTTAAACTGACCATGTGTCTGCGGTGGACACTTTGCTGTTGTGTTTGCATAAAGGCGGCTGGCACAGGCAGCAGTGTGGATGGGGGCGGGTGGGGGGGGGGGCGCGAATGAGTCTTGGTATCCCTGTGAGATTGTATCAGTCGATGCAGGGGCTTCCAGCAGATTCATACCTGATCTCATTAGTAGCCTCAAAGTCTTCCCAGAGTTTTAGCAACGACTCCAATAAGAAAGGCTGCACTAACAGCTGACACTGTAACCTCCACAGTTTGGTGCAGCTGTACATCACAGGTATTATGGTTCTTCTGGTTGAATTTGATGGCTATTTGTCGATCCACCAACACACACCTTTTGTTAAACAGTCTCGACATGCTCCATGTATGTACGTCATTGGAAAACGAAGCAAAATGTTTGACGTCACACAGACAGCTCTGTGTGATTGTATGACAATGAAGGAGTCACGTTTCTCTTCCATTTTCAAAAAAATGAACACGCTCGCTGACACCTCCAGTTTTGTTACGCACATCAGGATTCGCCACAGGCTGGTGCATCGACCTCGTAGGAGTCTGTCCTATTGCCATGACGATAACATGTCCCGTCATTAAACACTTCACATGTCCGAGACCTCAGAGTCCTCGGGGTCTGGGTCCTTCAAGGCATCGTCTGTCACAGTAAGCAAATTGGCATTTGAGCGCGTGTCCATGGCAGAGTGCATTATGGGTAGCCAGATGTCATCCATGTTTGGCATCACAAATATTTTCTGTGGGAGGACAAGCACAGTGAGGAACAAAGTCTTCATTTCAAGGATGAATAAAAGGGGAGGAAACGGAAATTGAAAAGACTGGATATTATTTGAGTGTGTTACAAAAATAAATACAAATAAAGGACAGTTACATGATGCTACATCTGCTCACAATGTTGCATTCAGAGAAGTTTGGACACTAAATTGTAAATGGAAACAGAATATGACGATTTTCAAAACATTGAAAGAGAAAATGTTAATTTTTGGAACATTGAAGCACATTTTGTATTTACTGCCATCAACACATCTCAAAAGAAAGTTGTGACAGAGTCATGTTTACCACTCTGTAGCATCACCTCTTATTTTAACCAGACCCTGTAACTTAGCGTTTGGGATCTGAGGAGACCAGTTTCTGTCATTTCAAACTGGGAATGTTTTCCTCATTTCTGTTGGATGTGGGATTTCTGCTGCTGAACAGTTGGGGGTCTCCTTTGTCATGGTTTATGTTTCATAACGCTCCAAAGAATTTTTTATAGGTGACAAGTTGCGGCTGCAAGCAGGCCAGTTTATCACCAGCCTCTTGTTGTAAGGCATGCAGAATCTTCTTGCTGAAATAAGCTTGGCCTTCCCTAAAGACTGTTGCTCAGTTTGCCGTCACAGTCTTTCACAGAGCGGTGAACCCCCCTCCCTGTCCTTACTCCAGAAAGACTCAGCCTCTCTGGGATGTTCTTTTTTTTATACCCCGTCGTGTAAATAACCCTTTGCCGATTGTGCCTAATAATTCAGATGTTCCACCAGTTGTTTTATTTCACAACTTTTGCGGTCTATCTTACTTTTCTTTAAACATACTGCTGTACTTATCCTCAAAATGGGCGTATAATTTTCCAGCAGCAATAAAATATCTTAAGTTTCACCATTTGATTTGTTGTTTTTGTGCATATGTTTTCAATATTATCTGATTCTGATTCTAGATACAGTTTAAACAGCGTCCAAACTTTTTTTGACACTGGTTTGTAAAAGATCCTAAAATCCACCCCCCTCTGCACATGGAGCCCTGTGACATGTTGTGCCTGCAAACCACTGAGGCCTTTTGTTCAAATCCAGATGTAAACACTAACACACAAATGACAAAACATTGCACAGCAGCACTGTATTTTACTGGGGGGGTGCACATAATAATAACCCCCCCAGCAGAGTCAGGCAGGGATAAATGTTGCTGTGTGGGAGAGCTGACAGGGACACAGTAGTTTTCAGGTGAGCCTCAGGGTGGTTATCTGGAAGCAGGCGTATCATTACTGTGGATGGATATATGAGGGGTGGAGAAGCCACAGGCACACTGCTTTGAAGTGCATGTAGGGGGGCACCCATAAATGAATCCTCGTTTATGACTTAAATTCTTGTCCGTTAACATCTGGGGGGGGGGGGGGGGAGTCTCTTTGTCCTCAAGTCATTTTCAGGCCTGCACTTTTTAACCATACACCTTCTCCTTTTGTTAATGTAAAGAAATTGTCTTCATGACATCATAGAAATGCACTGTTTCCTTGTTTTGTTCTTTTTTTTGAGTTCCTACCTGAAACTCCTGGTCCAGTTTCTTCTCAATCCAGTCCGTCACATGAACCAGAGTGACCTCCCTCTCTCCCAGTTTAGGCCGTGCTTTTAGCTCCAGGTGAGGCGGACTCCGGAAACCATACCTAAAACCCAAACGTGTGTCATCTCATCAAAGCTGAAGTATAGTTCGTAGGATCGGCCTCACCAAAACAAATTGTTCATTCACCCTTAGTTCTAGATATATTTTCCAATTTGAAAACATAATATGGCTAAACATGCTTTAAAATCAAGCCCACTATAATGCTCTGTATCTGTGTTTCGTTAAAGTTTTGGCTTGTGACCTTTTTGAACGAGACATCTCGTCACATATGTTTGGCCTAATGTTGACTGTTATTTTTCACTCCAGGATTTTTGCATTTGAAGGATTTTGAGAAGCTTAAAAAGAGAAGGAATAAAACGAGGAGAAATCTGAAAAACATAAGGTGTTTTCAGACCAAACTGTTCTGGGGAAGATTTGGGGAGGAACTATCGAATAGGAAGTTCACTGAGAACTACACACTGTGGGGACTTTTTTTCTTCTGTGCAGCATCTGAAGCAGGAGCTTAAAATAAGTCCTCTAAACAAGGTGCTATAAACTAAAATAGTTAATAGTTTCTGTAGTGTGGTATCAATAAAAAGGGGGGATGGTTCCAATAGTTCCTAGAACTATGGAAAAGTTCCTGCAGTGCGAAAACGCCTATACAATGACCAGTTAGATGTTGATTGAAGTAATGTTTATACAGTACAGAAGCCCTGAACGGACATATGTCCTTACCTTTGATTTTACTCAGTTTCTTGTGATGATGACTAAATGTGATTCTTTTCTCGAGATCTCAACTTATTCATCCCATTTTATCTCGGGATGACAGCGCTGGTTTCCCATGGTAACGAGGTAATTTCAGTCTTTATCTCAAGATCTTGAGACACTGACTCATTACCATATAAAAAAACAGCGTTGTTATCCAGAGATAATACTTTAAATAAGTCTAAATCTCGAGATAACAACAGAAGTTTACTCGTTAACAGAGGAAACAGTAACATAAAATGTATGGATGCATGTCCTCTTAGGGCTTCTGTAATCTAAAGCACACAGTGTGTACTTTAAGATTTCATGCATCTTTCATTCACTGGTGAGAACACACTGTTCAGTCTTTCATTTTATTGTACTGTCTACTTTTGTCCAGCAGAGGGTGCTGAGTCACACCTCATGCCAGGATTCCCATACCTCCACAAACTTAATCCTACAGCCCTCTATGCACTCCTCCCTGGAAGTGAACGTACCATATCCTGTCCGTGGGAGGAGGTGGGATGTTGACTGCCAGCGTCCCGCGGCATTCCTGCACCTCCACAGTGAGCAGCAGGGGCGTGTTGGACACCTCCTCCATCTTCTTCTTAATGAACTCCGTCTCTGTGGCCTTCTGGAAGTACTTGGACTTGGCTATCTTGTCCACAAAGCGCATGATCTTGCTGGGCCTGTGGCCTCCCATATAGCTACGTGAGCAGAGGATGGAAACGGGGGAGGAGGAGGAGGGGAGGCAAGAAAGTGAGTCAGGTTCATCATTTATTCATAACAGCATCTCTTGCTACTCAGCACCCACGATGGAAGGGAGTGACCGGGTGCTACATTAAAACAGCAGCAAGCCTTCGAACATGAAGGAGTGAGTAGGTGGGTGTGTGGAGTGAAAGGGCAGAACGTTCTGCTCTGACACCTAATCTATTTCTGCCCATTCAGACGTGTGATGATGTGGTCGTGAGGAGACATTTGCTCACCCCTCGCCTCCAAGAGGAATGGCTTTGTCGCTGAGGAGTTCAGGGGGATCCTCCTCATCCGACGAGCCAGCACTAGACGATTCCTCATCGCTGTCTGCCAGGCAGTATGTCCGCGGCCTGGGCCTGTCACACACCCACATTAACACACACTTATTGTTGCAGTCAGGCAAAAGGCTCTGCAGACATTAAAGCATCTCTACTTATGTAATTCAGAGGACAATGATCTCTATAGTATCACCCAAGCAAATAAGCTATACTCTAGAACAAAATGCATTATTGCAGTGACAGGCCTTGTTCCAGAACTCACCAATCATTGAGCAGATCCAGTTTGAGCATCCAGAGAGGATTAGTACATGAAGAGAAGAAGGAAGAGCCAACAGAAGAAGAGTAGTTATAGTGAAAAACAAGACTACTAATATGATTCTACATGCAGAAGTACCTCATTAACATCAAGCTAAGAGCGACTTATTTGTCTCAAAGTCTAATCCTTCCAACTTCCTGTTAAGGCCTTTTAACAGAGCATGTATTATTAAATCATTACAAACACTGAGGAGTGAGGACAAGCTGTGCACATCGCCTGAAACATTCTTTATAGCCCCTTTTCACAAACGCACTCCGGACTGTTTCCAGAACATTTCAGGACTGCCCGGCACTGACATTTCCCAGAGTAGCCCTGTCACACACGTCCCTCACAGAAGGAGATTTTCCCTGTCAGACGAGGTGGGGGGTCTCAGAAGGCAGGACAGGACATAAAAAGGACACTGTGGAAGTCAGATGGTGGACGAAGCAACCGATTCTGAGGCCATGATAGTCTTTGACATAACATCAATGATTTGTGTTGACGGGTGTTTTCACACAAAGGCAAAAAATCAGAGACAGAAAGCGGGGAATGACATACGGGAAAAGAGCCACAGGTGGGACTCGAACCCAGGCAGTCCACTTTCAAGGACTTAAGCCCTCTGTGCATGAGGCGCACACACTAACCACTGACTACCCTACCCCCGGGTGATGTTCCCTAGTGGCCAAAATATAACAACAAACATTTACCCATCAGCCTACCCTGTCTTCTTGTGAAAATTTTACAAGGATAAAAAATCTGGATAAAGTCCGGCTGTTTGCATTCAGACATGAAAATGTCTGGAAACTTTCAGGAGAACGGTGCATACGTGAAAGGAGCTTCAAAAAATAAATGTTGAAGTCAGACTGAGCCTCATTAGCTTCATTTGGAAACTCTAAAATACTGCATGTGATTGAAAGCCTCACCACTCCTTCCCATGCTCCCCGAGCCCCTCGCCCTCCTTCCCCAGACGGGCCAGGTTCATCTTTGTCTCTAACGTCATGAGGAAGGAGCCTGTGTAGGAGACCTCCAGATCGAACCACAGACCTGCACAGAGAGAGGGAGTGAAAGACACAGAAATGTTCCGGTTTTTAGAATTATAATAATATAATAATAACTCAGAGTGCCGTTTTATGTGAACAAACATTACCTCCTGTCTGGTGTCTAAATGCTGCGAGGCCCCTACAGAGCCGCCAGGAAGAAGACCCATCCTCCAGCAAACACCGAAAAGGTCAGTGCAAGGGCAGAAGCAACCTCCTTATTGGCTGATTACAAAAGGCTATACTTCCTGTTCAGGAAGTATAGCACATCAATCGTCTCAGGAGGCAACAGGATGCTGCAGATTTCAAGCCCCCTGCTGTCGAGCTCAATGAATCCTGACTTCACAACTAACAAGGGGTGTTTATGACCTCTTCATTTCCCTGTCTCCATAAATCACTCGTTGATTGGTATGTGTGTGTGGCAGCGGTTCAAAGAGAAGCTAAATGACAAGGTCAAGTCAGAACAACTGAGACATGTTGATGTCTCTGTCCAGAACATGAGACACAGGACAAAGACATAATCTTGACTTGTCTGCTTCCACTTATAACCATGCAGCGTTTCTACAAATAACTGAGAAATGAGTCAAACATGAGAAAACACTTATGATGAATTAACAGTAACCTTTAATAATGTATATGTATTTATTATATTATATATTATATTTATGTTTCATATTTATATTTACTTTATTTTGATTAATATTCTAGTTTTTTTTTGATCCTTTAACCACTTGTTTCTATTTCTTTTACTGCTCTTACCTTCTTATTTCTCTTTTTATTTTGCTTTTAGCTCTTTTAGTTTTCTTATTATTCTTATTATTATACTTATCTTTTTAAATCTTTGCTCCTCTTGGTCTCAGCTCGTGTTGTTGGGTTCTTGTGTTACCTGGGTTCTTATCATGGTTCTTGTGATGGTCGGGTTATATATGTCTGTTGGGTATCGTGCACTTTGGGTTCTTTTCTGTTGAATTGTATTTAATTATTTTTAGTATTTTGCATTTGTTTGTTCTTGCTGTTGTTTATGTTCTTCTGTGTTTGCTTTAGTTTGCTTTGTTCTTGTTTTTGCTGCTACAAAATCAAACAGGACAACCATGACGAGGTCATTCACCCCTTGCACAGCCTTTGGTTACACTTTCCATGGACAAGATTCATAAGATTGCTACACGTTGAAAACAATGAACAGGACAAGGTCAGCAAAGGGTTAAGAGGTAAGCTTTGTCCACAGGGGGCGCCACAATAGACACAAACTAATGATCCCTCACAGGAGCTTTTCACTCTGACTGAACACTGAACACATATTGTTTCCATCTGAACTTGTCTCTCTCTTTAACACTGAGATATTCTATGAAATTGGTATTTTAGTCTCTTATGGTTTCTAGTGTGCTTTCAACTGTAAAACAAAGTCTAGATACTAGATCCAAAATATTATTTGTTTATATAATTAATAATTCCCAGCACTACTTTTTGCAAGTCTGTGTGAATTTCCTCCTTCTTAATGAATATTTTATACTTTATTTGAAATCAAATCATGTCCTCCAAACATTAAGAAGTCTGGAAGCAGCGTCCCCGCCTACGAGATGTGAAATCAGGTATGTTACTAACGAAGCATGCAGCAACATCTAGACATGCCGTTCCCCCGGGACTCATTATGTGTCGGGCTCCACTGATTATGCTTTGTGAGTATATTTCTGTGGGCGTGTTGGTTCAGACAGAACACATTAATGAGCCTTGCAGCCTCAACTGTGGAAATGTGGCTGACAGGAGAATGACTCATCATGACTGGGAATAAGAATAGGTATTACCTCGTCTTATATCTTCAGGATTAAATTAGACGAAGCAGACTTTGGACAAACCCGAATATTTCAAAATGAGGAGAGACACTGTAAATCCTTTGTTCTGCTTTCCATTTTTAAAGCACTACCACCAACCGTTGAAAAGTAAATCTCAGAACATGCCCCCAACTCTCCATCTCAAGCTTCCTTTTCTGCACTTTTAGCCCAAACCAGCCGCCATGATGGGAAATCATCTCTCTGTGTCCCACTCCCTTTGCTGGAGCTCAAGTCATGTAGTGGGCAGGGTGAGTCACTGTTTGAGCTATGTATGAGGGGCACCCAAGACTTGAAGTCTAATTAGTGGGACTTAATAAAGCGAGGCACAGAGAGAGAGGGCGAGATACGAGAGGCGAGAGGGTTGGAGGAAATGTCTTAAAACATAAAGAAGAAGGAAAAGCTTTGGGAGGACGGCCCCGGATCATATAGGCTATCGCCCAACAACATCTGAGAAAGACCGCCAACGACTTCCTGTAAAGACTTCCTTTTGCATGCAGTCCATTTCAGTCCAGTCAGTAGCTTGAGAAACGACTGAGTGTTTAAAAGCAAAGCGAAACCCGCCCCTCGAGATACATCTCCAAAGTTAATGCCATTATTTCTAAGGTCATTACATCCCACAGAAGAGCGTCCATTCATCTGTTTCAGGTGAGTCTCAGTTTAACTGTAAATAGTAAGTCTCACAGAGGCTTCACTCTGGCTCACTTCAGTGGTTGTGATTCCAAAAATCAGATTTTCTTGTGACTTACTTGCAAAACTTCGCAGAAATAAAATCATCCTAATGCAAAATTGTAAAAGTGACAATACATGTTTGGTCAAGAGGAGAAGAAAATGACTTTTCAAATGTTTGTTTTCATTTCTAATGTACTCCAGAAAGTCATGCAATCTGAACGCTGATTTACTTTTTCGACACAGTGGCAGATTGTTCGATTTAGTTGAAATGTGTGATGTAGAACAGATTGTTGGCTGCTCTTAAATGCAGACATCTGTTTATAGAGATACACAAATCATAGCAAGATTACGCCTGATGCGAGCCGGGAAGATGTTACGGAGGACGACGCTGCTGCCTGTTATTGCTTACACCAAAGCCTGCTGATATGTGATAGGTCAGTACTACTGGGACTACAAACAGAAACCAGAACACTTTACATACAAAACTCCAGACCCTGAGCTAAGATGCTGCATCTTGATGTAGAGTCTGTAAACAGAGGTTATTGGTAGGATAAAGAATTATTGGAAAGAGAGATGAAGGAAATGAAAGGGTTGAGAGGAAAATTAAAGTCGGATCATGTCAGAAAGGCAAGATGGAGAACAGCAGAGGAAGAAGACTGTATGATTGTACAACATTTTTTGGTGGCTCGCTGTATGAGAGAAATCAGGACAGAGCATTCACAATCGTCTGCATGGCTCTGCTCTCACTGTGCGAGTGTGTGCAGTCATACGACGAAAATTTCAAACATGCCAGAAAATCATCCGAACGGTCGGGAGCAGCTGATCTGGCCGCGATCAGCCAGCCTGTCTCAGTGTAGACTGCATGTACAGTGTACAACTGGCTTTTAGTAGCACACCAACCACAACACTGTGTTGCATATTTCTTACCTTGGTGGTCCACAGAAGGTTTAGAGGCATGGAGAATCTTTGGAGTAGAGAAGCCCATGTCCAGCTCTGTCAGAGTCAGCTCATTCATCACATACGGCAACTGAAAAGACACAAAACACTTCAGCCTTCATGGGCTGAGACGGAAAACGACATCTTACACAGCCATCAGTGATATAAACTTCTCTTAAAACTGATCACTCTGGAACTCTGAGAATCTTTTTTTTTCTGATTTGGTAGTTTCACCATGGATGTATATTTGTTCAAAGCTAGCACCAGTACCCACCCGGATCTTACTGAGCTTCATTTGGATCTTTTTGGAGACCACATTGGCCCAGTACTTCTCTCCCAGGAAGTCCCAGAATATCCTTCCTAGAAAAGCATTGACCCAGGCCTCAGGCTCCGCAGGCTCCTCTGAACTCCTGCATAACTGAGGGGACACACATGCAGGAGTTCATTGTTCAGCTTTAATCTTTCCGATGTGAAGTAAATCAAATAGATTGTCATTGCGTATAACAGCACAGGATTAAGGTTAGAGGCTACGTCGAGCCAGTTTGAACTCCTCTGTGCCCAACATACTCTCAAAATAAACTAGATAGACCTTGACACTTTGCCCCTCTGCATGATGGCTCACAAGATTTAAGGTACTGTGTGGAGATTACTTGTAAATAAATAAGATAAAAATGAAATTAAAACAACTTTTAACATGAATGTGGATAAGAGGCAAGTTAAAAAATCCATCCTCCTCTGCCTTTACCTGCTAGCTAAAGCATCACTAGTAACGCTAGTGAGCAATTAGGATGCCTAACAGCTCGCCTGTTGGCTGTCTCTCTTTCAACCTTTCATGTGCTCTTCTGTCACTGACCTTTTTGGTAGTTTTGGGGCTGCTCTCAGGGCTGTTCCCGGGGCTGTCGGTGGCAGTCGGGCTTCTCTGTGGTGCTTGGGGGTTGACATATTTGGCCATGTACACGTTATAGTCCAACAGCATCTTCTGCCTCATGCCTCCAGCGGAGGAACAGGACAGGCGGGGCTGAGGCAACTCCTCCAGGCTCCCCCGGCTGCTGCTCCTGCTGTCGGCCTCCAGGCCTCCGCCGGCAGACTGGGTGCTGCTGCTGCGGCTGTGGGAGGGCAAGAAGGCTGGAGCGCGAAGAGTGAACGGAGGTTAATGTGATAGATGTGCAGCAACTGCGTTTTCAGAAACTTCAATCAATGCATCATATTTCACATACATTAAGATTTCTCAAGACTTTGTGTAGCCTTGTATCGTCAGCATTTTATGTCATTTCTCACATTATGCTGCAACACTCTGAATCAGCATGCTTTACACTATCCTCCCACTCGCTCATAGTACCCCTGTATTAGTCATTTTCAATATAAACGCTATTTATATCCACCGAACAGCCTCCTATTTAAATCACGTTTCTGTAATCCTGTTTCTACAGCAGCGCTCTTATCACTGGACGGTGACAGTGTTAGTGTTTCCCCTTTGAATTGGGCCTTATCCTTGCATGCTTATATTACACAGTGGAAACCGATGCTATAATATGCTGCTTCTCTGTGCATGTAATCCTGCTGACCCATTCACACTCATCTGTTAGCTCAGTCGAGGGGATTGGCATTCCCTAAGCTGCGGCTTATGAACAGATCTGATGGCTGTGCAGCGACATACTCGAGAGAATGGCTTTTTGGTCCGCAGGAAGATGTGTGTGTGACAGTATCTGATACTGTACAAGTTTCGGTCTCAAGACTCACCACTCTTGCAGATGCCAGGCAGACTGCCGCTTCTCCCCTCTGACTTCATCCTGGATGCCACAAGAAACCTCCTAAACCACTCCTCCTTTTCCCGACCGGTCCTCCCAAACAGGTAGATTGTCAGATCCCCCCCTCCAGAGGTTGGCCTTTTGGGTTCCTCTGCTGCTCCTGCTCCTTCAACTTTCTCGCATTTGTCTGTTCGCTCTAGCTTCTCGCCCACACCCGAGGATTTTTCCTCCGCAGCTTCGGGCTTCTCTCCCTGGGCTTTGGACATGAAGTCCTCCTGCTTGGCCAGCTCGATGCAAATTGGGTACTTCTTGTTCCAAACTCTCTTCCTGGCCAAGCTCTGAGGCACCAGCTGGATCTGCAGGGGAGTCCAAACAATTGAAAACGTTTCCGGGGCAGTTGATTGCACACGTTACTATCAGGACAAACAGAGAAAAATCGAGCTCCAGCCGTAGAGCAGTGTTAGAATTACAAATATAATGTGGCAGACTGGCCCCAGGGTGTGTGTTGTCTACAGCTATGAGGGGCTTCAAACTATTTAAATAAGAGAAACACCAACAGAAACAGGAACACAGGCAGCAGAACGAGTACAAATGACTCATCTTTGATGTATCCACAGCATTTGTCTTTGAACAACATATTAAAAATGTCCGTGCACTTGATTATATGGAGAGGTGCAGTTTAGTTAGTATTTTCCATTATTCTGAGGGGACAGTAAATGAACATGAATACATGGATATTAAGTGGTGTAATGTATGTGAGTTTTGTAGCTTTGTGGTGTTATGGTGGGCGTGGGAGTTGGCAGATCTCAGAATAGAAAATAAAACAGATCTTGACTGTGAGAAGTCAAATGAAAATGAAAGTTTTTGTACATTATTATGTTTAAAAAAGCTTTATAGATGTCGAGACTTAACATCCACAATAATGATGCTGAGATGTTCAATACAGGAACAAAATGAGTTTGAGAGTAGAGTAGCTGCATGATGTAAACGACCCCAAGAACCTCCCTGGTCACCGATACACTGACATGACAAATGTCTTCTTACTGTCTGGCCTTCAGATGTACAAAACCACAGAGTCAGCACAAAGACAAACCCAAGCCAGTGCAGGGTCAGTGACCTGTGATATTCACTCTGTGTTTACACACTGTGTGTGACTCTAAGTGGCTCTGTCACTGAACATGACCTATTAGCAAACATGTACTCAGGCAAAAGGAAATAGGAGGAGACGTGTGCTTCATGTCACTGTGTGTTAAGCTTATCATCAAGCACACAAATAGACTGAGGAGCCAGACGAGACAAAACACACATCGAACACATTAATGTCTCCCAGAAATATTTCACAAAGATACACTTCTTCTTCTTCTCCTCTTTGACCACATAAATAAACCAGCCAAATATAACCGGCGCACCTTGCTGTCAGTGAGGTCATAGATCTTCTGGCTGATGTAGGTGACGTCAGGTTTGGGCTCGTTGTGCGTGGCGCGGCGGGAGATGTTCCTGTTGGGCTTGGACAGACGCAGGACGGAGCCCTCGAGGCGGACGTAAACAGAGTGGGTGAGGGTGGCGTGGTACATCTCCGGGTTGTAGCTGTGGATCTCATTCATCCAGCCCTGAGAGAACGAGGGGAGCGGAGAGGGGAGAGGGGATCAGCTGACACTGACACTGAGGTTCAAGTCACAAAAGGCGGAAAAGAGTTTCAGTTTGAGAGAAGTAATGGAAACTTTGGTAACCTTAAACCCCGACCATGACATGCCACGCTAATGAGGTAAGTTAAGCCTGTTTCTAGGATTGTCTGGTGCCTTTGCAACTCCAGGGATACGAGATAAATAAGTCCAGATCGAAAGAAAACAACCATTAATTTGATTTAAATCTGTGTTCCTGATGTCACAGAATAACAGAGTCAAAGAAATGTATGCATGCACATACAGGGCTTTTGTAGTCAGCAAACATGCCTCTTTATAAAGTTCTCACTCAGAGTGGAGGTGCATCAAAAAGATCAAAAAGAACAACAAAACTTAAAGTGGACCATCTGACTTCCTGTTGCTCCTCAGACGTAGAGATAGAGGAACAGGAAGAGGAACTTTGCCCTCTCTGATGTGGCAGCCGGATTGTTTGCATGCGTGTGTAACGTCCTGCACAACCACAGAGCTCCTCCTCTGGAACAGCTGTACCCTCAAGCCACTAGGCTCTTCTGTGCAACAGATTGGTACCCACTGAAGCACACACACACACACACACATACGATACACATGCTTACATAACTCCTCAAACTACCAAACATTTCTACTGAGAACAGAGAGCAGACATGTCGGTGCTCTTAATGTGATATTTGGCTTGAAGCTAAACTGTGCCTCTAATATAACCTCAATATGTTTCTGCTGGTCCCCATGAGGCTGCGCAGAGTTTCATTCTCATTCATACTCCCACCTTATCAGTCCCAAAGGAGGCTCGGAGGGAGAAAAGCCAATTCAACGGGAGCAACGGGGGAAATTTCGGCGCTGGGCTTGCGTTCCAGGATGTTTAAAGATAGAGTAAAGACACAAAAACAAAGCTCTTGGGGGGGGGGGCAACAACTGCTGCACGCTAGCAGTGAACTCATTATGCTTAATAATAAATCTCACCATCCTGTGTTCTGTTTTCGGCACTTTCAGAGCAACAGTCCTCACCTTGAATATCCCCGGCTCTTTGATGTCCAGCTGGGCCACGTTCCACTGCTCTATCCTTCGCCTCCATCTTCTAGTCACCAGCGGCGAGCCACGAGAAGAGGACGTCCAAAGGATCAGCAAAAGTATCATGAAGCCAGCTACTATCCCATGCACCACTGCACAAACATATGGAGGCACTGGGAGGAGCAAATACCAGTACACCAACTGTGTGAGGAGGATGAGGCCAGTCACAGGTACAGTCTCTAAGTCCTCGTCCACTTCCTCCTCCTCCTCCTCCTCCTCCTCCTCCTCCTCTGTGTCCAGTTCACTACACAACCCTGTGCTACCAGCGCGAGGCTGCCGGGACCCCGGACGATCCGCGTCTGGTGTTTCTGTGTCCGTACAAATGTCAAAGTCTTCGCTGTACAGCTCACAGAAGTCCTCGTCTTCCTGTCGAGCCACCAGCGCCGACATGGAGCATCGGCCCAGGGTGAGAGATGGAGACTTGGGGAACGTGGACGAGGAGGTCTGGTTGAGGACTGGGGCGGGCGCCAGCGACGGGAAGGAGAAAAAAACAGAGTCGGGACCCTTCCCTGTCGGGGTTTCCTCCTCGTCCTCCTCGCCCTCTGCGCCTTCCTCCTCCTTGATGCTGTAGTTGTTGTTACTTTCTGCGTGTCCGTTCACAGCAGCGCCTCCGCTGAGCTCGGACGCACTCGAGGACAGAAATTTAGCCCTGTGAGCGCCGCTTACACCGGCCCCCATGCCGGACTCATCCCCCATGATTTTACTAAAAAGCTGCAAGGGGTCCGACATCACCTCCGACAGCCGCCGCTTAGTATCCTCTATCCTTGCCTCCACCTCTTGGACCTTGAAGAAAGACCTCCCGTCCGGGGACATGATGGGGGAAGACGGGGCGGTCTTGGAGTCTCCTCCTGCCTGATGGACAACAACAGGGCAGGAGGACAGGCGAGGCTGGGAGAACTGTTTGAAGAGCTGCATGTTGCGAGGCGGCGCCCGCTGCGATGGCTGGGCTTGATGCGGCTGATGAGGAGGTTGGTTGTGATAGTGATGGAGAGGCACATCCTGATGCTCAGCCTTCGACGGGTCCGTGGAAAGGGACTTGACGAAGGATTTCATTAAGTGACGGTGCCTCGTGTGAGGCGGCGCGTTTGCAGCAGGCGCGGGAGTGCTTTCTCGAGTCTCGACGTCGTTGGACAGAGACCGGACCAGGCTGAGGAACGGCTTGGAGGAGGGCAGCGCCGCGGACTTGCAAGGGGAGGAGGAGCCGGAGTTTGTGCAGGGGGGGTTTGCTGAGGGTCGATCGGAGGGCCAAGAGGAGCTGGCGGGAGGGTTGGAGCTCAGATGGGAGTGGGTGGAGGAGGGAGTGATCGTCATGGCTGGAGAAGGCATGTGTGGTAGCAGGTCTGAAGACTGAACAGACAGGGTGGTGGATAAGACGGGGAGCACAGCAGCCCCCGAGGATGTATCCCCACCCGCAGCCTCAAACAGCAGCTCCTCCTTTGCCTCCAAGGCCGAGGCGACAGACTGCTCATCCGCCCCCGAAGCTTCTAGACCTCGAGGTCCCCCTGCAACGTCAAGCCCAGGTTTAGCTCCATCAGACCCAAGAGAAACCCCGTACAGCTCCTCGTCCTCGTCGTCTTCCTCCTTCCCCAGAGCCGAGAAGTGGATGGTGATGGTGTCGCGGGAGAGGGAGCGCTGCACCTGCAGCTTGGGTCCGGGGGCCTGACGAGGGGGAGTAGTGTCGGCATGCTGGCCACTTCCCCTGCTGCTGCTGCTGCCCTGAGTGCTCATCACCACCCTGCACAGGGCTCACAGCCTGGGAGAGACACGGAGACAGAAGAAGAAGCACAGTTTTAACGACCGCTCAAACAAGGACACATTGGTATAAAACATACAGGAAGGTAAATAGGGCTGGGCGTTTTATATCATGTCTTTAAGATACATCGATATATTTTCAAACGAGATATAGAGTACTGTCACTGTCTTGAAGCAAAACTTAAAAAAAAAAAAAAAGAAACACCTTCAAAATAAAATATTCAGCTGTATGTATTTTGTTATTCAGGAAAGGAGCTTTTTTTTGCATCTTTTAATTAAGAACTGACTTAGGAATAAAAAAAATTGAATATGATTTTTGGTCCATATCGCTGAGATACGATACGACACATTCCTTTTTTAACATCAAGTTGCCTTAATTGTCACAGTGGTTATGCAGATCTAAAACCCCATAGAAGTTGGATTGAAGAGAGACATGACGATGCTGCTGTGAAAAAAAACATTATTAACTGTTAAAAAAAGGGACATTAAAGGAGCAATATGTAACTCTGACACCTAGTGTTTAAAATGGGTACTGCAGTCCAAATTCAAAACATTGGAGATAGCTGTTACTAGTTCAAAAAAAGGCCTCAAGACTTTGTGTCCAAACTAATTTCAAACTAAAACTCCAAGTGTCCAGCTTTCAAGTCAATAAAAATGCAATGAGGAGAAGTATTCTTATATCGCCTCTGTCACTACGTCCCTACACTTTGTTTTCTACTTTGTTAGGACCGTCGTGTGTTTCAGTCATCTCTGGGCTTTACAGTGCAAACATAAATACAATAAACCCTCGTTCTCCCACTCAAGCATGATAATAAGCAAGACCCAATCACCAAACGATGAAGCTGTTCGGCTCCACTGATCACAGGAACAAGGAAACTATTGTGTAGTCTGAACACAGCAGAACCAGAGTCATCCATCATGCACTGATTTCACCCAATGAGGCCTCGAGTTGTTATTGAGCTGTTGTGCATGCTTACTCTTCCACATCTCGTAGAGGCCATCATCCCTGGTTAGCATTCTCAAACAGGCAGAGCAAAACAAGCACACACAAACACAAATATAGACCCATTCACAGACAGCCACAGAGTCACTGTGGCTCCCTGCTGATAAAAATGGAATAGAAGAAGGAGGCACGAGCAGTTTGCTTGTGTGATCGTCTGAGTTTCTGAGAAAGCCCTGGCGGCCCGTAGGGGGCTCTCCGGTTGGCACTGCATCTCCAGAGATTGTATTTGCTGGGATGTAATAACAGAGCGTTTGACTTTCCCAGCCAGCCACTCACTTGGCTGTGCTACATTAGGATTTGTGTGTGTGTGTGTGTGTGTGTGTGTGTGTGTCATTTTGAGTGTATGTTTGTGTTGAGTCAGTGCTGCATGGCTTTGCTAGGGGCAAAGGAGATCCAATAAAGACAAAGAAAGAGAGAGACAGTAAAAATGAGCAACAAAAGGAGAAAGAGGAAGACCCGTGGGGGGGGACTGTGGAGGCTGCGGACGACCTTTCAGAGACGAGCTTTTGAGGTGGAATTCACTAAAAGATGAAAAAAAGGCAGAGAGAGAGAGAGATACACAAACAAGTGAAAGTGACAGAGAGGAGAGAGGAGAGAGAAAGGAGGAGACAAATGAGTGTGCAGACAGTGCCATGGAGATGGAAGTGTTTGTTGTTTTCAAAGCCTGAAGGACAGACGCTAACACGGTGGAGGTCGACGAGGTGAGCAGAGGAGGATTGTTCCACATTTTCCTGGTGTCAGGTTTTTAGAGGGGGGGGGGGGGGCAGCCAAAAGACAAACGAGGCTCAGCATTGCCAAGAAAGCCTAAAATGTGCCAGATCTCCAGGCTTGCATGAAGCTATACCTGATTCATTTCTGTGGTGCATGATGCATCACTGTAATATAGACGAACAGGTTTTAATTGAGGTCATATACCTGTAAAGCCCAGAAGAGCCTCGGCTGTATATGAGAGCTAAATCATGGCTGACAAATTAGAAATACGTGTACTGCTCCTCTGGTTGAATGCGGTGCATGTCGGCTGACAAGCCCACAGGTTCAGTTATTTCCTCCCATTAAAAGGCCTGTGTTTGTATAAGCAGCGTGAAGAGGACGAGGACGAGGAGGACGAGAGAAGAGGAGTCAAGTCTGGCATGGACACAAGGTTCATCCAATTAATCAAAGCAAGCAAAGCCACTTTAATCAGCTAAAGGCAGCACCGAGGGGGGAACGGGGAGAAAGGCAGAGAGGTTAAAAGCAGCAGGATAAAGAATGATATAAGAGGATGGACAGGCAGTAGGCAGGGAGAGAGGTGCAAAGCAAACAGAAGACTGCAAAAAAATAGAGCAGAAATATTGTGAAGAAAATTCTTGACAGTATATCTGTGATACCTTTTTTAATCTGTAATACAGATATTATGTCCATGCTATATACATTATAATGAATAAACCCAGAAACCTCATCTTTCATGTCTTTAAGATCAGGCAGAGAAGTTGAAAAAAACACACGCACTGTGATTGTGTTTTAAAGAGGAGGAAGAGGTGGGTGTGGAGAGAGATGGAGATGTATTTATGGTCAACAGTTTGTGCCTCTTTCAGCACATCTCGTCTCTCTTCTCCCAGCTGAATCATCCACCGAAAACCACTCCAATTCACTCCAAGTTAAGAGCCAAGAAGTGCTCTTCATTAGAGAACTCCAGCTGTGCCTCGATGATCTGTGCTCCTTATACTCTCACTCAAACTGCAGCTGATGTATCGGGAGACTGATGCAGCGGCTGATTCCATATTTTCTGACAGACTCACCTGGTCTCCTCCTCTTTCCTCCTCTCTGTGTCTGATGGATGTGAGATACTTCTAGGCTGTCACACAAGCTGACAAATACCAGACTCCGGGGAGGCACGAAGGAGTGGCATGGAGAGTGTGCTTGTCTCTCGCTCTGTGAGGTGTGAGAATGGACTCCTAGGAGTGACATGAAGTCATCTAGAAGGAAATGAAGTTCACTTTCAGAAAAAGTTTGGGAAATCTGTTTATCAATTTGTCTGTAAGGGCGCCATGAGGCATAGGTGTTATGTTGCTTGCCACCTATATAGGCTTTAGTCCCTGAGACGGGCGTCCCGGGTTCGACTCCGACCCTCTGCACGTCGTTCCCCACCCTCTCATCCCTGTGTCCAACTCTCTCCACTCTCCTTATTCATGTGTGGCGGGGACTTTAGAGTATCTTCGTCGTTTGAACTGATGTGGACCGACCAACGACAACACAAGTTGAAGATGACTGCACAATAATTGCAGAGCTAGGTAGTTTGATCTGGTTACCGTGACAACCACACACTGCCACCCCTAAACACATTTTTATGGATTCATCCTGCTCTGCAAGTGAGGCAGAGAAGGATCACGTGTAATAGAGAGCAGTTTTTATCATTTCTCCTGTTGTATACTTTTAAAGTTCAGCCTACCCTTGCTGTTTTTTTTTTTGTTTTTTTTTAAAGTTTCATTTCCCATTGATGTTGGCATACTAGATTTCAGAGATCAAACAGAAAAGTTAAAGAAGGGAAAGAATCGCAGGCTGGCGTCTCGGGCATACTGAGTGGATGAGTTTGACATTGTGGGAAAATGTAAAGCAGGGTTGAGTGAGAAGCAAGTCGGCGAGGGACATTAAAGAGGAGGATGAGAGTGGAAAGATAGATGTTGGGGTTATGGAGAGAGAAAAGGAGAGAGGAGACCTGATGGAGTGGTTGATTGTCACTAACCGTCATGAAACTAAAACACACAAGCACTAAAGCAAAAGCTTCCACATACACACACACACATGTTTACAATGAGCTCATTGGTTACATCATGCAGACAGTTCATTCATTCATTCTAGCTTTATTTAAATCTCAAAAAGCATTGAGGGTGTGTCTGAATTTTCACTGATGTCGAGAGAGCATCAAAACTCAACTACACTCAAACAATAAATACAAAGAAGAAGCCAAACAACACAATTAAAAGCAGTTTACATGCAAAGGCAGAGTAGTTTGTTGTCATAGTTTTGAATTGACCAATAGGAACAAGAGTATGCTGCAGAGTGTTCATGTGGATGCAGCTGAGGAGCTAGAGGCCGTTTTGCCCATTGTCTGGACGTGACCGAATGCAAACAGAAGTGAACAGGTAATGAGCACAAAGCAGGTTTGGACAGAAAAAAATAAAATAAAAAACACAAAGGTTAGGGTGGGTCGTGTCCTATGTGGCACAATGCAGACCACAAACAGAGGCAGGTAAACACACCACAGGCCTTTTATAAGCCATGGTTAAAGCAGTGCAGCTCTGACAAGACTTTACCTGAAACTAGGCGCATAAACAGGACTGTTCACTTAGTATATGAAGATGCACTTTAGAGATATGCAGCACGGGAATAAGGGAAATTAAAAGAAAGTAAGATTTTCACTGGGTTTTTTTCCCCCCGATGTTACTTCAATAAAAAACAAGAAGAGAAGTCAGGAAAATGTAAAGGCCACATGTACCAAGCAAGCAAACCCTTGGTTACCTTCGAAACAGAAGGAAACTCTGACCTGACTCGGACGAGGAGGAAACAGCGCAAGAGGCATAAAATAAAGTCTTAAAATAGCTCCGGTGAGAGCGTGGGTGCTGTCGGGGCGTTAGTGCCAAAACATGGAGTTGGACAGTTTGCAAACTCACATGGGGACGGAAGTATGGAGGAACAAAAGGAAAAATAAGAACGAAGAGTGACGCAAGCACAGGTTTTCAGTCTGCTCGGTCCACAGGAGCGTCTGCCGCACGCCAGCCTGTGCAAATAAAGGTTTCATTTAAACTTAACAGCAATTATTTCCAGCCCCAATAGTAGATCTATGGGGATCCATTTTCAGCTTTAAGTCATTAAACATTTCTTCATAAAAAATCTGAAAAAAGGGCTTTTTAAAATAGTATTTGCTTTTTAGTTTTTTCCTTTGATTGGTAGGATAGCTGAAGAGGGACAGGAAATGTGGGGAAAGGAGGAAAAAGGGGATGATATGCACGCATTGGTCCCTAGGTTAAGGTTAAACCATCGAGCAGTGCACAAAGTGCTTTGTCTCTGTACAAGGGTAAACCTTCTCTGCAGACTGAACTAATCCAGTAGTCCCACTAGTTCTTAATAACAATCCAACTAGCAGCTTGAGACGCGAGAATGGAGCTGAAGTCAAGAGCCTAGCCCCTTTCACACCTGCACTGCTCTCTGCTAAATTCACCAGACATTTTTCCGGATGAGCTACATGTGTGAACGGCCGAATTTTAACACTAAATTTATCTATTTAACTTTTTCCTGCCAGCCTACCAGTCAAATTTCTGCATGAAGTCATGTTGAGGTGATCTGTGAACCCAGGCTGCAGTGCTGATGTTTATCATGTAAACAGTGGTAAACCGGTGGGATCTTCTTGCATGGAGGGAGGATACTTCATACTCTTTTCCGCTCATCAGTGTGTTCATTTCCACTCCATCGTTGATACGTTGAGTACATCCAATTACAGGTAGCATTGATATAAAAGGGGGAAAAAACAGTTGCTTTGTCTGCCATCTTGGATTTGTTGTGAAAACTACACTGTGACACCCGCAGTGAACTTTTACATGTCATGTCTCCTGAGATCTCATCAACACCTGTTCGACAGGCAAGTCATTCGCTGTGAGGAACATGTGTGAAAGGGAGAACTCTGAAAAGTGTCAGGGGGCAGGCTGTCCTCAAATTATTTTGGAGATTTTCAGGAGTGCATGTGTGAAAGGGGCTAAAGCTTACAGCTAACCTCTATTAACACACCTCTGCAAAGGCAAGGAAGGAAAAAACTTCATTGTTAACAAATGAGAAATGATTGCTGCTTCACCAATCCATTATGCCTCTTGCAATCTATCCACACACTGTTTTTCTGCATGTATTTAAAGCTGCTTCAGTTCCACGCCTTCCTTCCTCTGACTACAAACAGGCTGGCATCTGAAACAAGAAAACTTCAGGTTCCAAAATGTTCAGATCCTGCACTCATATTCTGATAGATGTTTAAAGAGATGACGACTGAATTGACTCATAGCATTAGATGTACCCAATATGAGTGAATATGAACAGAAAACAAAAGTGCATGGTGCCTCCCCCTTGTGAAACTGCAGGTATGACGTATTACCCAGAAACCCCAGATCCTCAGTGAGATTATTATGATCAGAGAAGCAGCTGTTGAATGCATTGAATAAATAATGCTTTGAACACAATGCAGCAAAATGTACCTAAAATAAAAAAATGTTGGAGAAAATAATCCCACAGCAGACTGTAGGGACGGATTTGATGTAGCTGTTCCAACTGAGACCTCCATCATATTGACAGCTAACAGTGCAGACCGCCTGATACTCTATATTGATGTGTGATGTGTCAATATGCCTGTTGGACTAATTCATTGTGTAACCTCCAAATGCAGATATGGACACACAGAGTGTGCAAAGAGCTGCTCGCGGGTCTGACACATCGACTGGCAGAGTTTTTGAGCTCGAGCGGCGTCAGGAGGAAACACCAAGCGGCGGTTTGATGTTTGGCTTCACAGTGCAGCCGTCTCTTAATGAAAAAGGAGAATAAAACAACAATCAAACTACAGCAGGGAGATAAAGAGAACTCACGCACACACGCTGGATCAAACCGGTTTTCTTCACCTCTCTCTCTCTCTCTCTGACACAGAATCTAGCGTCAACACGTCAAACATCAAACCCCGCCATGCAGATCATCCGGTGGTTGCCATGCCAACAGTGAAGCTTTCATCTTGTTCTTGGTCCTTTTGTTTGGCAGGGCTAGCTCCCCCCCCCCCCCCCCTCCTCACGGTGCAACCTCGTTCTCCTTGGAGTGTTTGTTAGCACAAGATCTTCAGTGAAGGGTGCTCCATGTGTGTGCGCGTGTGTCAGTCCATGTGTGTGTGTGTGTGTGTGCGTGTGCGTGTGCGTGTGCGTGTGTGTGTGTGTGTGTGTGTGCGCATTGTGCGTAGGTGCAAAACCAAAGCAAAAGAGAGAGGCTTGAATGCACCTTGTTTTGAGAAAGTGAGAGACGGTGAGTGTTTTCATACCTGCCTCTCAATGATGAAAAGAGCACCAGATCAATGAAGAATCTCTAATTATGCTCGTAAACATCAACACTCTCTCTCCTGACAAGTTCAAGCTGTTGCCTCCCCGTCCTCTCTGTGAGCATTCAGACACCACCGTGCTTGTTTTCATCACTACACGCCGCTCATTTGCTTTAGCAGCCACTCCACTTTGATACATAACGGATTTGCGTCGAGTATCGATGTCTGGTGCTGTCTAACCCGATTTGGCAGTTTTAGAGATCAAGAGGTGGATGAACGCGCAGCTCAGACTGAACACTCACAAACATACAGGAATCCAAATATATTAGGCAACATATAATCTTCTGTAAAAGCTGCTTGACAGCTGCAAACAGCCAGAGGACTCGTATTAGTCATAATCCACCCAATTACATGATGAATGGAGCGGCGGAGGGAGGGAGACGTGGGGCAGAAAAACATCAGCTGTGGGTTTAATGACAGACCGACGAAGATTAATATCAGAATTCTGTTTTGTTTTTATCCAGTGCGACCACCAGGAATAGGCGGCCTGTGTAAAGTGTTCATGTCACATGCTGAGTAGAGTGTGCGCATACAGAGTGTGTAGGTCAAATCTCTGTGTGTGATCTAGTAAACAAAGACTTCCTCCTTTCTCTCGATGTTTGCTTCCCGTTTAGCGAGATAACGGCAGAAAGTGGAAAGCATCGGCCATTACTCTCCCTCTGTATCTTTAACATTCACACCAACTGATGTATCTGCAGCAGAGTTACTTCTTTTTCCAGCTGCTCTCAACCAATGCTTTTACAACAGGCTCTGCTTAATTCATATCCTGCACAATAGCTGGTCAGTGAGAGCACAGAGAACCACACACACTCACACACACACACTCACACACACACACACAGCGTCAGCGTCAGAAGCCATTAGCGGTCTGACACTTGTGGCTGCTCGTCACAGTGACAGGCCCCGCTGGCTGCTCCTCTGGCTTTTCAGTGGAAACCGTAACTGTTGTGAAGGATGGTGTGCATGCACAGTACATGTGTGAAGACACTCATGCATGTGCATTCGTCCTTTCGCATAAATTAGTCCCTACATGTCTGTAATCTTGCAAACCGATCCATATGCAAAGTAGCACTTTCTGCAGAACTCAACACAAATGTCACATCAATCTGTAGTCGGGCTTTTGGAGACCACGTTCAATTTTTATTCACAAGGAATCTGACCACAGTTGTAGGCCGAGAGCCAGTAGTTAGGACGTTTTCTTCCACAAACATATCCTGTTGGTCTATATCTTGGGTCATCACTGGTTATTAAAGAGAAATAAAGAACAGAGTTTGTTATTTGGGGGCCCAAAACAGCACAAAATAGATGCTTCTTGTAAAATAATGCCAATGCTGATATTAAGATACAGGAATTGCACAAATAGAAAATAACAGTGTGACAGCATGGAGCATGGAGAGTCCCAAAATATAGTGAACGTAGCACAACAAGATTCAGGTGGTTGCCGTCCCAACATCCAAAGAAAGACAAAGATTCTGTTGGCTTATCAAATTAACATTCAAAGTCATAAATCATAGTTTTCAGCAGTGTACAGTTAATATAATGGCCTCAGTTGTAAATGGAAAACTTGATAAGTTCATTTACTTAAATTTGACTTCAGGATGAACGACGTCTTCAAATCTTAACCATCACTCTTGCTATATGGCTAAAATACTTTACTATACCTCTTGGTACATTGATCCTGCTACATGACCAAAAAACTAAGTGGACAACCGTACACCAGACACATGACAACTTCACTTTATAAGATCTTGAGCATCATTGGTGTTGGTTCCCATTCAAGAAGGAGACCATTAGAGAAGTTGGCTGCACTACAATTTGGTTGCTCTAAGTTGATTTTCCAGTTCATCCTAAAGATGCTACACATGATCAGGACTCTGCTTTCTAACCATAGACTGTATAAAATATGGACGTACTGTCAGTGACGTCACCCATTGGTTTCTAAAGTGTAGTTTTGAAGGCCATCGATTGCGGTCGCCATATTGGAAATGAAACTACCTTTCGGTTAATCTAGAAACAGGCAAAGAGGCGGAGCTGAGATGTGCCTTTAGCTTCACGGCAAACAGCTACAAACCACCAACCGGTCAGTGAGATCAGCCACACCCCAAATAATGCAAAGCTCTTAGCCTTAATGTCATCAAAACGAAAATCACCCTGCTTACCGTGTGTACCCATAGAACACGATCTCTTCACACCAAGATGTTTATTAATTCATCATGGCTGTTAATGGGACTTCCAGGGCTTTTTGAGCCAGTAGAAGAGACTCTCCAGGACCTTTTTGCACTGGCTTGCATATTAAGCACCAAAAGTTGCTGCTTGGAGATAACTGGCCTGCACGAGTGTGAAAGCCATATTGAAGCAGGAGAGGGATTTCCCCAAACTGTTAGCACAGTTAGAAGCACTATACCGACATAAACATCCTTAAATTCTGAAAAAATGACATCTTGGTAGGAGAAGTCGAGGTCAGGTATTAGCTTAAATACTTCTATAAACTCCAACAGAAACAAACCACATTTCATATATTCTCTGGTTTTATTCCCTATCTTCTATCCTCCAGGATAATAACACTGTAATTGTTTTATCTGGCTCAGATTGAAATCAGTTGGCATCATACCTGAGTAGGAGGATTTCCCTCAATTATTTATTTTGTAGGAATCTGGTGAGCTGCAGGGTTCTGCCTCGAGCACCTTCATTTTTATACTTATCACTACAAACATTCGATATGAAACCAGTTGTTCTTAAGACGTTATCTCCTTCTGATGGTATCTAACGGCTTTGAAGAAATTGAATCTTGTGAATGCCGTGTGACGTTTTTAATATCACAAAAAACACTTGTGCCCTTTCTCTTCTGAGAAGACGGAACGTCGAAAAGAGGTTTGTTTTCAATATCTAGCATTATTAAATCCATATCATTCAAACAGATTATTCTATTTACGGCCTCCACTCCACAAAATCCCTTCACTAAAAAGCTTGAGATTAAAAATGAATAAAAGCCGCGAGACACACACACACACACACACACACACACACACACATGAAAACACAAGGATCGATGTGGACATAAAGTTTACACTGACACTGACACATTGGCTCAAACCATGAAGGTTGAATGTCAGGAGCCCCCAAAAGAAAGCCCCCCAAGCTGAATTTTCTGAACTTGTCAAAATGTGAACTGCAGTTGAACTTGAGACTTCTCAGCCTGTAGCACACACACACACACACACACACACACACACACGGGTAAACATAGACACATCATCTCAGACTTCTCCGGTAGTGTTTGGGCCTTTTTATCCACCAACAATACTTTATTCAGGTTCAGCTGTCACCCTTACAGCAGTTTGTCTATATGAGTATTAACAAAAAAAATAAAAACAGTGTTCTCTTTAGACTCGCTGACACACACCTTCTTCACCTACAGACAGCGCTCAGTGTGGGACACAGATGTCGCTGTAAAGAATGTAAAAAATACATCTTGTTGGAATATGGAAGCCCTAAGCAGACATGCATCCATACATTTATTTCCTCCATTTTCCTGTGATAGTGAGTCATTTCTGGTTGTTTCCTCGAGATCTCGTCTTATTTATCTCAACACCTGGAGATGATAAAGCTGGTTTTCCCACGGTAAAGACCTCTTTCACATGATTTCTTCAGATCTGGACGTATTTGTCTTTTTATCTCGTGTTTGTTTTCCAATTCTAACAGATACATTTATCTCATTATTTTAAGATAGCAAAGCTTGATTTCTAGTGATAATGTGATGATTTTCTTGCAATCCAGAAAACATAACAAGGCGGGTTACCATGACAGGCCAGACCACGTCGTGCTGCTATTGTCCATGCTTAATGAGATAAGTCATGTTGGTTGTGTGCTTTTTGCAACTCCAGAGATAAGCAATAAATAAGTTGTGATCTCAGGAAAACCAGAGGAAATTATTTGATGGGCCAGAAAAAACAGAGTAAATGCAATGTTTGGATGTTTGTCCACTGAGGGCTTCCATATCTGTATTAACACAGAGATGTTTAAGTTGATAAAGACTGAGAGAAGAAACGTCTAGATGAAGGAGACACAATGACGTGAGGCAGGGTGCAGCTGTTCAAGGCCATGGATCAATTCCAGCAGCTCCCACACACACACACACACACACAGATGTGGGGGAGAGGAAGTCTTACCTTGAGATGTTAGAGGCATTCAATCTCCTCTCGTAACACAACCTGCACTGACACACACTGAACGCCACCGCCATGGATCATGGTGCTAACATGCCTGGAAAAAACACAGACAGGACAATACATGTGTTTAACAGGTAATGCACACCGGCTAACCATCATTTTTTAACATCTTACACAAAATGTTTTAAACTTGTCTTGCATGAAAAGGAGTGCTTTGGAGATCCAAAAGTTCAGAATGAAGCGGGAGACAACAGAGGGTGTTTGGTATAGATTGGACAAAAGATGCTCAGTGTCACACAATTTCTACAGAATGTATCCAACCACTTTTTTTTTGTTGCATACACATCTGTATTAGAAGCTACATTACAGCTCATTTAGAAAGCAGTTCACATAAGGACACAGAAGCTCTCTCTAAATTATCTGACAAGTCACACAGGCCCCTGATGATCTCACCCTGGAATAAAGGGAGTAAAGAGGGGATCTGGTGTAATTAGGTGACACGGAGATGAAGGTCTCAGAGATCGATGTCTTCTTGTGGGGCTGTGATGCCGTGGCCTGCTATTAGAAGGAGGACCAAGGGGAGAGGAGAGGAGAGGATTGAGTATTTCATGCAGATCAGAACAGTTCACAGAAAGCCATATGGGTAATGAGCAGAGAGATGCATCAGAAGCAAAGGCACTGCCATGATCCAAACAGTGAGAGGCTTACAAATTTAAAGCTATAGTCAAATGAAGGTGCTGTCATAAGGAAGTACACCACTGCACAATGAATGCTACACTGTTGCCAGCTTTTTTAGATGTTGTTCTTCTAATATAAAAGGGGATATTATTGCGTGGGATTATTTTTTTTAAGCACAAATAAACCCAAATATTTAGATATCCATCCGCTGCTTTGTCTTCCTCTCAGATTGGCTTTCGTTTTGTGTTGGTGAACGTCTGGGTGAGCCTAGCTGTCTCACATCCAGGGACCCAACAGCTGATGCAAAAAAAAAAAATTAAAAAAGAAACGTATAGCCTGCCTTCAAATCTTACCGTAGTCATCGCATCTTTGTGTGCAGGGCCGCTGGTTCTCTCTGCATCCAGAGCTTAGAATCTGCGTAACGACGAGGATCCTACTGCGCGGAGAGCCTGCGGAGGGATGCCGAGGGGCTGGCTGGCTGGCTGGCTGGTTCGCTGTCTGGCTGGCCCTGTGAGCACCCAGTGAGACTCCGGAGCAGACTGGTCCTGATACCTGCTCCCCCACCACGGCGCCGTTCTTCTTCTGTTAGTTCCACGCCACAGATGCACGAGCTCCCTGGGCGTGTGTTGTTTTGGTGAATGGGAGATGGTCAGCGCCACACCCCCTCCTCCTCCATCTAAACGCTGTTAACACCCAGAAGGTGAAAAAAGAAGAAGTAAACGGAGCATCCTGTCGTCGGCGTTTTGACGTTGCTTCATATTAGATTGTGTTGCAGCAGCAGCAGCAGCGGAGGAGGTTGAGTTGCGTCACGGCGTCGCAGTGTGCCTATCAGAGGTGGATTTCCCTCCACAAACACAACCAAGAGCCCTGCTTCTACATCAGCAAGGGGTGCACAAACATCTACAGAACATTATACGCTTTATTTAACCTGATCCACAACACGCCATGTTGCAAATAAAAAACTAAACGCCCTCAAAGGAAGCTACCCCTGGTTCTGATCCACCGGGTTGCTCTGTGGTTCTGGTTAGCCGGAAGATGCATCCGAATTTCGGCTCGTTAAATTAGATTTTATTCGCTTGGACAGGCTGCCACCTGCCGGGCTGACGTGATTACGTCAGGGGGTGAAATATCCCACGTGAGGCTGCGATCCACTGAGAGAGAGAGAGAGAGAGAGAGAGATTTAATTGTACCTAATTTTGTGTTTTATTTTGATTTTAGCTCTGGCAATGTTAACCTGTGTCTTTAATATGTCAACAAAATGAAAAAATAATCTTGAACCTGGGTTTATCCAATGTTCAGATTTCTCAGCTGGAAATGTATGCAAATGAGCGCATATTTAATTAGATAATGCCTTATTTGCATATTTGAACATAACATTTCAGAAAACTGATATAAGTAATAAACTGGAGAAGTTTCATGTTGATATCTGGGAGTTAATTTTTTTTACCTATTCATCTGTAGTGTCTCGCCTTAATTCAGAGAGAGAGAGAGAGAGAGAGAGGTGCATACTATCTCTCCTGAGAAGTAGTGTTTTATTTAAAGCCTTAGTTTTGACTTTTGACTGAAACGTCACTTTTGGTGTTACAGAAACTCTTAAAATGTATTTATTTTTCTAAAACTTGAACTTAGTCCACATTTTTAGGCCATATAAATTATTGGCTCCACGAATTTTTAATTAATACAAGCTTAGTGATGTTTAATGTTTTTATTTCATTTTATTGAGCCTAACGATCACATAGCCTATGGCCTAACATCTTTTTGTCACTGGTGTTACCTTCACCCCCCCTTAGCAATATTAAAGGACTTATACGAAAGACAATTTCTCAATCTCTTTGAGATGTTTTAAAGTATTTAATCAATAGATAAAAAAACAATTAGCCGTGTATCTAAATGTTGAGTTTATAGTTTGTCTCTTAATTTTATTCAGGCCTTCTTAAGGTGACTGTAGTAGAGTGTACATGTCAACTATCTGCACACTCATATGATGCCTGAAGGGTGTGGATCAAGTCAGTATCTTTCTTGACTGTCAATCTGAGGCAGAAGGACTCTGCTCATACTGAGAAACAACAGCGTGGATGAACAGCACCACCTTCAGGCCATAGTGAGAGATTCAAACCAGTTTTTGTTTTTTTATGATTTCGAAGTGATGTATAAACCAGATAAAGGGGAAGTGGAAATGTTGAAGGTCATTTTGTACAAATACAGAATATAAAGAGATGCCACTAATGAGCCAACAGCAAAAGAAGCCCAGGATGCTTGAGAGAAGAAGATTTTATTCTTTTAATGTTTTGCTTTGTGTGTGATCGACGCTTCAAGATGTGAGCAGGATGCTTCCTCTCCTCCTGCCCTCTTCAGTGGACAGACGTTTAACCTATATCTCAGATCTTCTCCATAATGAAAGAAAACGCTTATCTGCTGATTTGAAACTTCTAAACACTTTTTTCTGGTTATTTTTTTGAGGGTGCTATAAATCTTTTTTCCCCTTGATTGTCTATATTTTAGTCCTGGCTATTCCTTAATTTTTCATTTGTTATGTCAGTTCTGAAAAAAGGATGTATAGGCCTATGTGTTGACCGATGTTGCTGAATGTCATTCTGAAATAGCCAGGACATGTGTGTCCCAGTGTTTGTTTGAACGCTTGTTACAGCCGGTCATAGAGAGGTGGCAGGAGTCGAGGGAGACAGAATCAGTGTTTGTACTTAACTCTAAATTGTGTCCTTCATTTGCTACAGCACCAGAATCATTTATCTGTCTCTGCCTTTAAAAGAAACACACAGACTGCAGACTGTAAAGCCCAACAGAAGATCTGATCAAGCTCATGACATCATTCAAATGCAATGCTGTATTGAACCTTCAAACTTCAACCAGATTTCAGACTATTTGAAAAAATCCATCTCTCAATGATGATTCTTCTTCTTTCTTTTCTGTCTTTTCTTCTTTGCCTCTCCTCTTTCTTTTTCTTCTACCTCTTTCTCCTACTATTTCTCTTATCTTCTTTCTCTTCCTCTGCTTCTGCCTCTTCTTCTACTCCTCTTTTTCCTTTTTTATTGTTTATTTTCTGGAGCTTTTTATGCCTTTATTTTAGAGATAGGACAGTGGATAGAGTCAGAAATTGGGGAGAGAGAGAGAGAGAGAGAGAGAGTTGGGAATGACATGCAGGAAAGGAGCCACATGCTGGATTTGAACCCAGGCCGACCGCTTGGAGGGCTGTGGACTCTGCACACACTAACCACTAGGCGGCCCTCCTCCTCTTCTCCTTCTGCTTCTCTCCTTCCCCCTTGACTTCTCCTACTCCTTCTTTCTTCTCCTTACACACCTTCTTCTTCTTCTTCCTCCTCTCCATCATCTCCCTCTTCTTTGAGAGCGATGTGATAAATGTTTTAAACGATGTGATGAAGACGTCTTTCACTTTATGTGATGGAGATGGAGATCACGGTTTACCTGGGGACGTCTTACTCAATGGGTTGCTCTTTACTGATCTCAACCATCACAGTGTTGTTGCCTCTGATGTGTAAGAATAAAGATATTTTAAAAAAACCAGGTCAATTATCACTTATATAACGGGGCCTTGGCCTTTTGTACGGCTTCAGTAGCTCCCTCTACCTCTCAGAAGTTATTTAACAGAATGATTCACATCAAAGCACCCGGGACCCCCCGCTGCTAAACTCAAAGGCCAGACAGCCCATCTCCACTCTGACGCTCTAATAACCGAGCCTTTATGAAGTTCATAAAACCCACTCCTCACTGGATCACTGCAGATGGTGGGCCGGGCTAATAGCTGGAAAAGTAGCACAGACTGCCACCTCGCTTGGACTCCTTTGAACTGAACCGTACGCAGATTGAACAGGGGGGCGACCATATGCATGTTTCTGTGTGTGTTTGAAAGGACTCTCTCTGTGTATGTATGTGTGTGTGTGTGTGTGTGTGTGTGTGTGTGTGTGTGTGTGTGTGTGTGTGTGTGTGTGTGTGTCCTCGTCCTCGTCCCTATCCTGTCACAGCAGGGGTGCGACATGAAAGCCTTTCTACAGTGTTTGGTAATTGCAAAGACCTCCGTTCTGCCTAAACAGCAGAAGGGACGAAAACCTTATCAGGACACGGTCTAATCCAACACACACACACACACACACACACACATATAAGGTACAGGCTCACACACACACACACACACACACACACACACCTTTGGGGCAGCTGACCAATCAATAGTCTTGACTGTGTAGAAGTACACAGAAGTGTGTGTACTGGGTGCGTTTTCTTTTCTACACAGGCCTTTCTTTGTTGTGTGTAACCTTTTGATCTAAATGAAAAAAAAAAAGGGGGGGGTTAGGTAGGCTGATGTGTTGGAGAGGGGAAGTTATGCTAAAAGGGGAAGGCTGTGTCGGGGGGGGGGGAGTGCCACCTTTTCATCTCACCTCTCCTCCGCGCAGCTTTATAACGAATGTCAACGCTGATAACAAAGCCTCATTTGCATATCATAATCCCCATCTCTCGACCTTGTGATCAGGTGTGCTCAGACGCACGCCTGTGTTCTTTCAAAAAGAGAAAAAGATACAGAGCAAGAGAGAGAGAGAGAGGGGGGGGGGAGTCTGCTCACTTAGTTTGAAAGCTGTTTGAAGTTCTCTGCCCGAGTTCAAATAACACTAAAACATGTGCATGGCATTGAGTGGCTGATTTGTATTAAAAAAGAAGAAAGGCAGAGGGATGGAGGGATGAAAGGAGGTCAGGGAGGGGAGGCTGAGGGAACTTTCTGGAGCGAGTGAGGCCAAAATCCTTTTGGATCTCATGTCAGTACACATGAGGAGGAGCGGGCGCTTTTATATTTGATCCTTGAACTTGAAAGTGACGTGTTAGGCACTTTGACCCCCAACACATTTTCCTCAACTTTTGGTTTTGTGATGCCCTCATTTTTTTTTATTTTTTTTTGGCTTTGATCGGAAGACAGCAGATTATTCGCATCTCTAAAGTAGCTTCTTTTCTGTCTCTGGCACTTAAGCCGGCAAACGACAAGGAGAAACTCTGAACTCTTCAAACCAGCTTCAGTAAGGTTCTTCTGGGGAATGGAAGGGTAAGAAAAGAAGGTGTGGCTTTGAGGAAGTGCTTACCACACAGGAACACAATGATACCATACCATGCACATTTAGCTGCTTCCATAATGGTGCTGGATGGTGGCAGGGCGAGAGAAGAAGGCCTGGACATGTAACCAGGCTTACCACAGACGATATTATAAGATATGATACGATTCGACACACATGTAGCTGCCTCTATTTTTACCATACTATACATATATATACTATATAGCCCATGATAATGAGTCTGACATAATCTTGCTGCGTGTTTTTCTTTGGCTTACTAGCGTTACCCTCATTTTTGTGATAAGTCCCACTCTGAGGAGTCATGAAGTAGTGACATTGTGAGTTGAATTTATCTTTGACTTCAGTCCTGCACACATTCAGCTGCCTCCACATGATGAATTAAAACAATAAAAACAATAAAATCAACAAAAATCGACATCCAAACAATCAGATTGTGTGAATGTGTGTGTGTGTGTTTGTGTGATTAGCATCTCTGCATGTCTTTTGTGGATCCAAAGGTCAGAGACCACCCCAACTGTGTGTTCACACTCTTCATCCCCCCCCCCCCCCCCCCCCCACACACACACACACACACACACACACTGACCACCAGTGGTTGCTGGACTGTTCCAGGGCAGAGAGTTTGGACGTCTCCCAATACTCTATGTTTCTGCCTCCTCTCTGTCAGAAACGTCTTCTTGGCTTGAACACGCTGTTCTCAGCAGCCCATGGTTTTTTTTTTGAATCCCGGTTGTGAAGACCAGACGTCCTTTCCCATGAGTGCACATGGGCCTCCAACAGGGCCGCTTCAGCTCCTCCGCATTCTCCTCGTACCCCGTTTGGCCGCAGTTGTAAAGCCGGGTCCCTGGGAGTCGCCCGCCTCCACTCTGATCCACTCCGGGCCGGGGCTCTGCAGCTGAGCCTGTCCTGCCAGCTCCTTTATCCCAGCTACCGCACACCTAGGGCGGGCAAAGCCAGACTGACAGTCCCCCGCTGCCTCCAGAGCCTCCGTCTCATTTCCCCGATGCAGCCGCCCACCGCCCCGCTCTGCTTTTCAATCTTCGAAGCAATTAGAAGGAGATCCCTTTCTTTTGTGGACTATCCGGGGGAAAGAAGAAAAGTGAGAGAATGAGAAAGAAAGAAGAAGGAGGGCCAAGTTGTTGTTGGTGGTGGAGCTAAGGCCTAGCCAGGAGCCACTTGTGAAGCCCGGGGTATTAGGACTCACATGGTTTGTTTGGAAAGGCTTCTCCAGGGGCCAAAGTGGGATTACGTTGCAGATTGCAAGTTCCCATGGAAGGGGCCTATACCAGCGAGGGCTTTGGTGGGTGGGTTTCAGGTTGGGGGCCATAGAAGAGGTCTTTATGAGTTTGGGGTCTGTCTGAATGGAAAGGGCCAACTCCCAGCATGCTAGCCCTCCATATTAGATGGACACAGAGAGGCTATTGAAGTTACCCAGACGTCCCCCCTTTATTTCTGTCCCTTTCTCTCCCTCTCTTGAAGGCTTAGCTGTTCGCCAGTCGAGAAAAGAGTAAAAGACTGTTCTGCGGCCTGAAATGATTCTTGTGTTCGTTTTTTTTATGATGAAAATTCAATCTGTGATTCTGAGCAAACATAACATGATATGACAGACAGAAGCTTGAACCGCAGAGTCTGACTTCAAAGCCACAGTCACCAAATCACCTCAAATTATTTCTGACTATAGCTGGGTAAGTATCTCCTGAAGTCGGACTAGCTAATCTTTTAACACTTATTTTTAAAGAAGAATAGCTTTGAGTTTATACATGACTTAAGGCTTCACCTCAGTTACTCACAAAATCCACCAAACCGCCAGAAACGGATTGATACACGTTCATTCTTAAACGATACATGGTTTCTATATTTTTTCTCCATGAAGTTAAGGATATTGTGCGCTGACATATCATCAAGTTTGACTCCTGTTTAAAGTCACCTCCAGCTTGGAGGGCTGCTGATTCAAGTCCTGGTCGCACCAAAGTATGGAACAGGGTTTGATTGCTGGAGAGATGCGAGCTCAAGCCCTGAACCCTAAAACTGGTTGAATGCTCTTATATGTCCCTCGCACTGACATCTCTACATTGGTGCATGTCCATAAAGGTTCCTGTTTGTTTCATGTGTGTGTAATCCTGGCCCATTTGTGTGTTGCATGTTCGAAAAACAGCCCCTCAGGGATAACTAAGTATGTCTTCTACTTTCCCTGTTCTTTTGCTTTAATTATTGATGTGAGAACACAGAAAAATAAAAACAAAACAGTAAATTCGGCACTGGTCCTGCACTTCAGCTCTGATGTGTCAGAAACTGATCGGAAACAAGACTCATAGCTTAAACCTCTCAGAAAATAATTTAACCACTTTAACTTTAACATTTAAATCACCTGAATCTAGACGTTACTGCAGACACATTCAATTAAACTCTTTCATAGGACTTTCATAAAGGTTATTACAAGTCAAGGTTCTTGTATGTAAGTTTGTAATACATCAATAACAACATAAATTAGTTAAATTAGTTAAAAACTGCTGAATGTATATTTTGATTCACCCACCTTTATAAGTATTTAATTAGTAACTTGGGTTTTCTGTGGAGACATATATGTATATCTGCCCTCTAGTGTTGAACTGTAGGTACTGCACATTCTGCTTCATCATGACTGAGTTGCTCAGATTTCAGACAAACATGAATCTATTTGAAAAGATTCATTCAAAGAGGGGATCTGAAATTTGAAAGTACAGATAAATGGAGGAAACATGGATGAAAATGTTCGAGTACAGGCTCCAGTTTGCTTCTTCCAGAGCCTTGAAATCACAAAAAAAGATGATGATTCTAATCTTTATATGCTGTATACTACATATGAAGCAACGAGCGTCTACAGTAGAACTTTTTAACACGTGTATGTTTTAAACAGAGAGGCGATGCAATGAGCTCAAACAGCAGCAGAGATTTAAAGCTTTCTGTTCAACACTTCAGTTTGATGATTTTTTATCAGAACTATGTTAAACTGCTCTGTTCCTGTAAAATAAAGAAAATTAAAATTCAATTTTTTTTTAGCAATACAAAAAAACACTACAACATCAATTAAGATGAAGATAAAATGAATGAATAAATATGTAAAATTAAGCTACAGTGCCGATCGTAGTGCAGGGATAAGATGGTAAGATAAGATTCTAAGATGCCTCAACTCGATGTAAGAAAATAAAAGCGCAGCAACCAAACCAGAGGCCCAGGAGAACATTTGCGAGTGTTAGGCACATTTGGTATCATCGTGAAGTTGGATCCATCTTTTCCCACCATGGCAGCTAAAAATAACGGGTTTGATTCTGACATGAAGAAGTACCAGCTGCCTTCCCTCCTCAGATCTAAGGGCCCATACTGAGTTTATATTCTTCTTCTTCAATGGGAAGATTCAAGATGTATTGATTGATTTATAAACTCACAGTAGAACTTTGAAATCTGTTCAGTCAGTAACTGGAACTGAAGTTAATACTTTAAGTTTGGTGATGCTTCAGTTTAGTCTCCCTGTGTGCACTGAGGAACCAAAACTGGACGAATCAAAGCCATACGTCATGTGTACGGATCAGCATCATCGCTCCCCAGATGTCTCCCCCCTGCCCTTCAAGCTCTCCTGTCACCTATAGACCCCCAACCCCATCCAACCCCAGCACCCCATCAGTCTGTGTCTGCAGACCAAACAGCCGCGCTCCCCTTCTACTCCCCCCCGACCCCCTCCAGCCATTTCCCTTTGAGCTGTGCCGCCGCAATGCATAAATACATAAATCTGGTGTCAGTGGATGCATGTGTGTGAGTTTTAATACGTGTGTGTGTGTGTGTGTGTGTGTGTGTGTGTGTGTGTGGTGGGGGATGTCGACATATAGACGACGGCCGGCAACCCCACAGACAGACCCTCTTTCATGTGTCACCAGATCGGGGACGCTCAGTGTTTACACACCACACCCATCCAGACACACAACCAGAACCCGCCCCCCCCCCGGAACGTGTCACCCTGGCTGGGGACACTCCGGGGGGGGGGGGGACAAAGGCTGTGAGTCGACCTGGAGGTGGTGGTGCCAGTCTGGCTCTCTGATCTGACCGACCGCCGCAGACCTGATGGGAGATACGGCCACAGGTCAGAGGTCAAAGAGGCCATAAAAAAGGAGTCAGCTGAGCTCCCCTTGTTTGGCTCCATGTCAGCTGCGTTTGCCAAACACACACACATGATTTAACGTTTTGTGATTTGAAAGTCAAGTGTTTGAACTTTGGACGGTTGCTGAGCTCAATCTGACAGATGTCGAGGAGATTCACAACACACTTTTAAGTTACTATCTTCTTTATAACTCCTGTGGGTTTAGCTGGTTATGAATCAGACTCTTTATGAGCTGCAACACCAAACGAGACCATCAGTATATATCTCTCAGTTCTTTTCGGGTCATTGTTAAATAACTTGATGAACAGCATGCTGCCAAAACAGACTTTTTCAACTCTCCCAGTCAGAACGTTTACATGATGTAAAATTTTTTTTTAAAAAAAGGCTAATTATTGTGTTAGTCCGACTACAACTTCTGAAATACACATGGACATGATAGTCCGACTAAAATTCAAAAGTCAAATTTCCAGAAGTTGGAAATAATGCAGTTGAGGGTCTATTTCCTCTTGCATGGTTAAACCTCAATCGGCCCTGTACCTGGCCCAGGGGTTCTCCATGCCCCACGTCCCTGTGCCGGGTTATGACACTGAAGACAAACAGCACAACCCTCTGAGTGTCAGACAAAAAAACAACTTTTTATCTGCTGGTAGATGTGAGAGCAATGATTAATGAAGCAATGAGCTTTTCAACGCAGTCAACTCAGACTACTTTACACATAAAGATGTATCTCTACATCAGTGCATTCAAGATCAAATCAAATCACGACAGTAAGAAGATAAACATCTCCGCCATTTCATATCAGATTTCCATAAACAGTTGTTAACTTTAAGTCCTGCTGTAACAACCATGAGTCCCCTTCTTCTGTCTGGAAACATTAAAAAAAAGGTAGGAGAGAAAATGAGACGAAAGGAAAAGAGCAGAAAACAACAAAGCTAAAGGAAGCATTATATCCTGCTGTGTTAAATTGGGTGTGACTAGGAAGGCCCTGAGAAAATACACACACACACACACACACACACACACAACACAAACAAATTAACATCTAAAATACCCGTGGCTCGTTTCAACCGTTCACTTCAAACCGTCATCAGGCCTCTAATGGGGGCCAAGTTCAAAGCTCCACTACACTCCCGCTGCTTTGCTGAGATGGAGGAACAACACCACCGTCTCCCTCTCCCTCCCTCTGTTTGTTTATCCTTCGCTTTGCTCTCCTTCCCTGCTCCTTTCACTCCTTCTCTCCTCCATGCTTCATCGCCTTCAGAAGACCCCTCACTAAATTTAGCAGCAACCTCTCGTTCTTTGCCTTTTCTCCTTGTTTCATTTTCAATATTTGATTCTAGCGTTACATGCAGCTCTCTCTCTCTCTCTCTCTCTTTGTATCTCAATCCAGCTTTCATCATGTATGCCAGTCTTTCAAATCTGACAGACATTGATCAGCACGCAGCAGCGCTGATGCTGTCCTGGTGCAAGTTTGTTCACAAAGCCCCCCCGTCTAACCCTGGATATCCAAACACAGCCTTGAACAGCGAGCTCTCAGAAGACAATCACTGGTCCGATTTAGACAGTTGCTCGGAACTGCCCTGCAGATATCTGCCAGGATCAAAACACCCTTCACATCTCCTCCCCGCTT